>NC_143513.1:29771447-29988039 GCF_031878675.1 Megascapheus bottae | reverse complement strand
TCTCCATTTCTTAAAGACAATATATCCTCCACAGGGACAGAAGGGGGCGCTCCTGATCTGAACATCTGGGGCAGCTCTGTAACCTCCATGTTGGTGGTAGTCCTTCAATATCAAGAGAAACTCACCATGAACAGTCACAAAAAGAGGTAATCAAAAGGATA
This sequence comes from Megascapheus bottae, assembly GCF_031878675.1. Lineage (NCBI taxonomy): Eukaryota > Metazoa > Chordata > Mammalia > Rodentia > Geomyidae > Megascapheus > Megascapheus bottae. The sequence continues at coordinate 29,987,878 of NC_143513.1, read as the reverse complement.
ACGACTGAAAATAATTTAAAAAGAAACAGCCGTCAAATGTAGAAAGGCTGCAACTACAACTGGACCAAATATAATCAAATAAAGCTACTGAAAATGAAAAGGAGCACAACGTCTCCGAAATTCCCAAGTGGACAACGAGGAAGGTCTGTGAATTGAATCAACATAACTCATCCTGCTAATTTCAAAACAATGTAGAAAAAAAGAGGTCAGCTTGATGATAATAATCGAACAGTGAAACACTTGAAATATGGTGAAAAGTTCTGAAAAGGAATGAAGGATAGGAATCCAAACGTTGAGAAAGTTTTGATATAAAGGAAGGAAAAAGAAGCAAATAATATTCACTGGAAAGTTCATGACAGATATAGAACACAGAGAAAGCTGTTTAAAATAGAGGGGAAGCCAGTGAAGAAGAAGTATAAAACAATGAGGTAGGAGTACTGAGGAGTAAAATCCAAGGGAAAAAAATGTAAAACCTAAAAAAGAAGATTCGAGAGTATACAAGAAGAAGCCACAACATACTTTAAGAAATGGATCCACAATGGCCAGCTCTGTAAAAACAAGCCAACTAGTGTTTTGTGCATAACAATAAGGAAAAATACTTTGACTGTCCAGGCAAGAAGAAAAATTTCTGAGAACGAAAACAGAATGAGCTCTTGTCTCAGACAAACACCAGGGAGCAATATGTTCAAGAAACTCCAGGAAGCAAAATGCATGTCTAGAAATGTTCTCTTGTTAAATTTGTTTACATTTCTTAAGGATCATTTAAACATATAAAAACTCTGAGAAGATTTTATTCAGATACTTTCCCAGAAGATTATACTAGAATTACAGTAGAAATTAAGCTTTTTTTCTTATATTTTCTGTGACAACTGAAATAACTGGCTTTAAAAAATGTCAGAGAGAAAGAGAGAAAGAGAGAGACAGAGAGAGAGACAGAGAAAGAGAGCGAGAAGGAGAGAGAGAGAGTTTGAAAAGTGTTTAATGGTAAACCAGAGTTGAAGAAAGTGAAGTGGGCTGAAAAACAATATACTCATAATATCATATTAGCAACTGTCTTAATATTAAAGCTTTTAAACACAGAAGAATGGAATAAATTTATTAAGTAGGTGAGAGCTTAGAATCAAATAATGTTTAAGATTGGGAAATCAAACACAGATTTCTGAAAACAAAAAGGAGCACAGTAAATGTGTAAGTTAACAAGCACAAAGAATGAAGTTTAAATAAAAATTTATTTTAAAGATAAATCAGAACATCACTAAGAGTCCATCTCACTTGTCAAGAATCTGGGGAAAAGAGACTATTGGTGGGAATGTAAACCAATGTCATCTTTATAAAATTGCTTAAAAAATGATAGAAATTGCTGGGAGTTTGGCCTAGTGGTAGAGTGCTTGCCTAGTATACATGAAGACCTGGGAAGAGGAGAGGAAGAAGAAGAAGAAGAAGAAGAAGAAGAAGAAGAAGAAGAAGAAGAAGAAGAAGGAGGAGGAGGAGGAGGAGGAGGAGGAGGAGGAGGAGGAGGAGGAGGAGGAGGAGGAGGAGGGGAGGAGGAGGAGGAGGAGGAAGAAGAAGAAGAAGAGGAGGAGGGGGAGGGGGAGGAGGAGGGGAGAGGGGAGAGGGAAGGAGAAGGGGAAGGGGAAAGGGAGGGAGAGGGAAGGGGAAGGGGAAGGGGAAGGGGAAAGGGAGGGGGAGGGGGAACGGGAAGGGAAAGGAAGAAGAAGAAGGAGAAGGAGAAGAAAAAGAAGAAGAGAAGGAAAAAGCTGGAAGTGGTACTGTGGTTCTACTGGTAGAGCAATAGCATTGAGAAAAACCCAAGGACAGTGTTCAGGCCCTAAGTTCAAGCTTAGGACCAGAAAAGATGAAGACAAAGACAAAGAGGAAGACGAAGAGGAAGAAGAGGAAAGAGAAGAGGGAGGAGGAGGAGGAGGAGGAAGAGGAGGAGGAGGAGGAAGGAGGAGGAGGAAGGAGGAGGAAGAGGAGGAAGAGGAAGAAGATGAAGACAAAGAAGAAGAAGAAGAAGAAGAAGAAGAAGAAGAAGAAGAAGAAGAAGAAGAGGAGGAGGAGGAGGAGGAGGAGGAGGAGGAGGAGGAGGAGGAGGAGGAAATAAAATTATAGAGGAAAAAAATTATAGAACTAAACAGTCTTGTTATTCCACTCCTATGTATATATCTGAATGGTGTTAGTCAATTTACAGTCTGCATACCCATATTTATAGCAGCACTAACACGATAGTCAAAACATGCAAACTTCCTACATGTTCATCAATCTCTGAATAAAAAAGAAAGTGGAAAAGAAAATAATCCAGAGATCATTTAGCTATACGAAGAATAAAATTATGGCCAGGCTTTGGTGATTCACATCTGTAAATCTACCTACTCAGAGGGCTAGATCTGATGATTGCAGTTCCAAGGCAACTCAGGAAGGAAAATCTGTTAGACTTTTATTTCTAACCACTAGAAAACCAGAAGTGGAGCTCAAAGTGGTAGAATGTTAGCTTTGAACAGAAAAGCTCAAGAACAGTATCCTGGTTCTGAGTTCAAGCTCTATCACTGGGAAAACAAAAGTACAAAAAAAAAATAAAAAATGGTACTAGAGATCATCATTACAAGTAAAATAAGACAAAGTAAAATATTGCTCATTTTCTCCCATATGTGGCATCTACTCTTTTAAGAATGAATGACAGGAATATAAAATAAGTTTGGCTTGGGAAGGGTGCAAGTGGTAATGGAGGAGTTACATGGGAATACATAAGAAGGGGATAAAGGAGAAAGTTTGAATATAACATTTAATAATTAGTATCTTTCTCAGCCATAAAATAAGATGTCCTATAAGGGCTAGGAGTTTGGCCTAGTGGTTAAAGTGCTTGCCTAGCATGCACGAAGACCCGGGTTCGATTCCTTGGTACCACACATATAGAAAAGGCCAGAAGTGGTGCTGAGGCTCAAGTGGTAGAGCTCTGGCCTTGAGAAAGTCCAAGGACAGTGCTTAGGCCCTGAGCTCAAGCCCAGGACTGGCAAAAAAAAAAAGATGTCCTAGGAAAATGTTTCACAAAACATTTTCAACTTCATTTTGTCACTCTTTTTGTGATTGTTATTGGTTGTGGGACTTGAACTCTGGGCCTGGCCTTCTCCCTGAGCTGCTTTGCTCGAGTGCTAACTCTACCACTTTAAGCCATAGTTCCACTTGCAGCTTTCGAGTGGTTAATTAGAGATTAGTCTCCTGGGAGCTTTTCTGTCTGGGCTGGTTTAGAACATCAATCCTCAGAGTATCTATGATTACAGGCATGAGCCACTGGTGCCCAGCTTATTGCTTTTTTCTAATTGTTATTACAAAGACATATGCACTGATGGTTACAGTTATATAGATCAGGAAGGGCTATGTTTCTTTTTGGATAATGTCACCTTTGTTCATTCTGTTTTTTTCCCTCTTGTCTCCACCCACAAGATGTACAATTCATTTTCAATGTAGTGTCCTGTGAGTACGGCTACTTCGTTTGTTCCCCCTTTGTCCCTCCATTTATGTGGTCCTCTTCCCCTCCCAAAGACAGATAAAAGAACAAACAAGACAAAAAGAAAACAAAAAATGTTGTTTCAATTTCCTGGAATTCATTTTGATAAATATTAATTTTTGTGATCAGAAGCACATAGGCTTTGTGCCTTTCTGCACTTCTGTGTATCCTCTTTGGTCTCACTGTATGTGAATGTCTAGAGGCCTGCATTATTTATCATGTCCTACTGCATTTTAGATCGAGCTTCTGGATATAAGAAAACATTGGCCTCTCTGAGCTGGGCTTACCTCACTTAAGATGATTTGTTCTAGGTCCATCCATTTCTCTACAAATGAAATATTGTTCTTTCTGACTGTTCTGTCAAATCCCACTATATATAGGTTCCACATTTTAAAAATCTACTCATCTATTATAGGACATCTGGGTTGTTTCTATAACTTGAATATTGTGAATAGCGCAGCAATGAACATGGATGTACAGGTGTCTTTATGGTATCCTGGCTTGTGATGTTCCTGGTAGATGCCCAGGAGTGGTTTGGCTGCATCATAGGGAAGATCTATATTTAGGGTTATTTTGTTTTATTTGTTTTGAGGAATCTCCATACTGCTGCTCAGCGTGTTTGTACTAGCTTATATTCCCACCAATTGTGCAATAGCATTCACTTTCCTCCTATATATCTGTCATCATTTGTTTTCACATTCACAACGTTGGCAATCTAACTAGAACGAGACAGAATCTCAGATTTGTTTTGCTTTTCATTTCCTCTGTGGCCAGAGATGTGAGCATTTCCTCATGTACTTCTTTACCTTTTCTCTTCTGAAATTTCTCCTTAGCTCCTATGCCAATGTAGTTTGGTTTACTAGTTTGGGGAAGGATTAGTTTCTTGAGCTCCTAGGACTTTGTCTGGAGTATTGCTTATAAAGATCTTCTCTCAGTCTGGTAGGCTGTTTTTCCCATTTCCTAAGTCCTTTGCTGTACAGAAACTATTATTTTGCTATAATCACATTTTTCAAGTCTCTCTTCTACTTATTGTGCCCCTGAACTCTTTTCAAAAAGTTTCTGCCCATGCCTATTAGTTCTAATGTTTCTGCTACCCTTTCTTATATAGTAATTTCTAAATTTCAGGCCTGATGTTGAGGTCTTCGATCCTCTTTGAGTTGATATTTGTGTGTGGTGACAAACAGGGAATCACTTTTAGTTTTATGCATATTGATTCCAAGCTTTCCCAATACCAATTACTGAATAGGATATCTTTTTTTTCAATGTATATCTTTGGCTCCCTTATCAATGATGAGATAACTATAAGCATATGATTTTATTTCCAGATCTTTTCATATGTTCTATTGATCTTCAGGTGGATTTTTGTATCAGTACCAAGCTGATTTTTGTTATGTCATGGCTCTGTAGTAGAGCTTAATTTTACGATTACTATAGCACAAGCACTTCTCCTCCATCTTCTATTCCTTCCTTCCTTTCTTCCTTTCTTCCTTCCTTTCTTTCTTTCTTTCTTTCTTTCTTTCTTTCTTTCTTTCTTTCTTTCTTTCTTTCTTTCTTTCCTTCCCTGGTCCTCCTCCCCCTCCCCCTCCTCCTCTTCTTCCTCTTCCTCCTCCACTTCTTCTTCTTCTTCTTCTTCTTCTTCTTCTTCTTCTTCTTCTTCTTCTTCTTCTTCTTCTCCTCCTCCTCCTCCTCCTTCTTCTTCTTCCTTCTTCCTTCTTCCTTCCCCATCCCCTTCCCCTTCTTCTTCATCTTCTTGTTCATCTTCATCTTCATCTTCTTGTTCTTCCTCTTCTTCTTCCTTCTTCCTTCCCCTTCCCCTCTCCTCCTCCTCCTCGTCCTCCTCCTCCTCCCCTCCTCCTCCTCCTCCTCCTTTCTTCCTCTTCTTCTTCTTCTTCTTCTTCTTCTTCTTCTTCTTCTTCTTCTTCTTCTTCTTCTTCTTCCTCTTCCTCTTCCTCTTCCTCTTCCTCTTCTTCTTCTTCTTCTTCTTCTTCTTCTTCTTCTTCTTCTTCTTCTTCTTCTTCTTCTTCTTCTTCTTCTTCTTTTTCTTCCCCTTCTCCTTCTCCTTCTTCTTCTTCCCCTTCTCCTTCTCCTTCTCCTTCTCCCTCTCCCTCTCCCTTTCCTCCTCCTCCTCTTCCTCCTCCTCCTCCTCCTCCTCCTCCTCCTCCTCCTCCTTCTTCTTCTTCCTTCCTTCCTTCCTTCCTTTGTCTAATTGACATCTTTTGTGTTGTTGCTGTTAGTCCATATGAATTTTTGGATTGTTTTCTCTATCTTAGTAAAGAATTGCATTGTGCTTTTGATGGGCTTACCATTAAATTTGTAGATCATATGAAGCAGTAAGGAAATTTTCAACAAACTTACTTCTATCTATCCATGAACATGGAAACTCCTTCCCCACTGTGTTCCTTCACTCTTGAAATGGACATGACATATGCCTGTGTAATGCCAATGCCTGCTCTTGGTGGTACCTCCAGGACTGCACAGATGATTATCCAAAGCAGACATGCACAAGGGGAGAAGTTGGATAGGTGGTGTGAGCCCAAGGAGTTGAATTAGCAGTTCTTTACATTCCTTTAAACAATATAGCTCTGTGCCATTTTTGAATCAATAGCCTTGTGTATCAAAAACAGACTCGATTTTTTTTTCTTCATCTAACAAAAAAGATAGTAAATATGTTCTATCAGAGGTTTCCAATAGAAAAGTTCTTACACATCCTAAAAGTTTTCCCCGCTTACAATTATGCCCCATCTAGAGAAATTCAGTTTTAAATAATAATTACTGAAATCAATAGTGCCTTTGGATCTTTTTGTAATATTAATGACATGAATGAAGTATTTTCTCTAATCATTTTTGTTTTAATTTTTTGGTGATATGGAAAGGTATGGCACTTTCTAGGCAGATGCTTTATCATTTGACTTAGATCCGCAGTCCACAACTAGCCTTAAAAAAAAATCTTAGTGCATTTTGGCCTTGGGAAGCCAGTTTCCTTTTAGTTCTACCCACCATTTAACCATTTAACTGTGATTTTAGGCATGTGCTTCTGAGCTCAGCTCGTACTTTCCATTTTAAACTCTGTTTTCAATATTTTTTTGTGTTAAAATGTTTCAGGCCTATTGATTGGTAGTTGTATTTTTTTTGTTGTTGTTGAAGCAACTCTGCTTCATATTTTTGTGGTATTGTACTTTGAACTTTAGGTCTTGTGGTGGCTCAGCGTGCTTTCTAGGCTGGTGGTATACAACTTGAACCACCTCTCCAGTCAGATTTTTGATGGTTCTTTTGGAAATGGAGTTTAGTATATTGTTTTCTATCTCAAACTACTGACCTCTAGCTACCAGCCTTTTATCTCAGACTCTTGAAGAGCTAGGTAGGATTATAAACTGAATCCACAGCATTTGGTTTCTGAGTTTTAAATTGTAAATTTTTTGGCATTACTGGAGTTTTTTACATTACAACTTCATGCTTGCTATGCAAATACTCTATTATTTGTGCCACATCTTCATTCTGTTTTGTTTTGTTTTTAAGTTATTTTTAAGATAATGTTGCATTCAAGAATCTGGAATGAGTGGGGTGGGGGGGGTGCAGTGGCTCATGCCTGTAATCCTAGCTACTCAGGAGGCTGAGATCTGAGGATCAAGGTTCAAAACAGCCTGGGCACAAAAGGACATTAGACTCTTATCTCCAATTACCCTCTAGAAAACAGGAAGTGGGTCTTGGCTCAAGGGTTGGATGGTAGCTTTGAATTGAAGAGCTCTGGGACAGTGCCCAGGCTGAGTTCAAGTCTCATGACCCACAAACAAACAAACAAACAAACAAACAAAAAAGAATCAGGAATGATTTTAGTCCTATAAGGGCAGAAGCATGGAACCATATCTAGAAAATAAACTAAAGGTAAAAGGACTCGCACATGATTCAGCAGAGATTACGAATCTCCTAAGCATGAGCCCTGGAGTTTAAATTTTGGTACTGACTCCTAGAATATTGTGAAATACAAATAAAGTAGTCCTGAAGGAGAAACATGTACAATTGAAAGCGCAAGTTAAGAAACGGAAAAACTCTTAAATCAATAATCTACATTACCATTTCCACATATGAGAAGACAAAAATAAACCCAAAGAAAGATAAAAGTAAAACAAGAGCAAAAATCAATGCTATTTAAAACCAAAAGCATCAAAGCAAATCAAAGGAGCAAAGAGCCAGTCTTCAATAGCCATTAATAAAATCTACAAAATGCTAGTGAGACAAACAAGAAAAGAACAAAGAAACAAATTATCAATGTCAGAAACAAAATAAGATTTTTATTATAGATATTTCAGAAATTGAAAGGATAATAAGAATTTTCTGGGATCAGCTCTGAGCTCATGAGTTTACTGACTGAAGAAATACAGCTGTCCTAGGTTTTTTATTTTTCATTGTGAAATAAGCCATTTAAATAACTTTCTTTTCTCATTCCTGGGGCTTGAACTCAGGGTCTGGGCACTGTCCTTATGCTTTCTCAAGGCTAGCAGTCTACCACTTGAGCCATAGCACCACTTCTGTCTTTTCCTGTGGAATGGAATCCAAAGTTTTGTGCATGCTAGGCAAGCAACTCTACCACTAGGTCACTCGAATAACTTCATCTCCATGAAATTAATTTAATTTGCAACTGTAAAAGTCCTCCCCAGACTCTCTAGGCCTGGATAGTTTTGCTAGAGAATTCCACCCAATATTTACAAATGAATTAGACCAAACCTCTTCACTCAACATCTTCCAGAAGATGCAAGAAGAGAAAGATGTTTGAGTTCAGGCAGTATTCACTGATATCCAAACCAAGAAAAAGTAGCACAGAAAAAAAAAATCAATGATTAGTATTTCTCATGAAAACCAAGCCTTTTGAGTCTGGGAGTTTGGCCTAATGGTAGAGTGCTTGCCTAGTATGCACAAAGACACTGGGTCAATTCCTAGGTATCACATACATAGAAAAAGCTGGAAGTGGTGCTGTGGCTCAACTGTTAGAGCCTTGAAAAAGCCCAAGGACACTGTTCAGGCCTTCGGTTCAAGTCCCAAGACTGGCAAAAACAAAAACAAAACAAGCTTTTTATTTCTGTTATACATCAAGAGAGCTATATGATATAATGAAATGCATAAGGCTGGATCAATATGTAAAAAAAATCAGTGAAAACTGTGGTTATAGGCAAGTTTATTCCAATGGATGTAGTAAGTCCTTTGTCACAACCCAGTGACTCAAGATAAAATCTGCAGAAGCTTTCTGGTATGAGTGAGTGATGCTATCTAGCTATTCCAGGGGATGGGATCTAAGTATTAAAGACAGTCTGGGCAGACAAATCTGAGAGGCTGTTATCACCAATGAGGTAGAAAAACACCCAAAAGGAGGCATGCCTCACATGATAGAATGACAAGCACAAGTTAAAAAAAAATACAATTTTAAGTCCCAGTACAAAATTACTTCAAACACAAACAGAATCACACAAAAAGAACAATGAAAACAACACCCAGGGGAACCTTGTGTCATTACACTTAATAATGAAGGACCAATGGGTTCCTCCTTATACTGGGAGAAAGCCATACTATTTTCTCTGCAAATATAGCAATATTGCCAATGTAATTGACTATATAAAAAGAAAGGTAAAGTAGATATATCAGAAGGAATAACACAGAACTGCAGAAACAGGAATAAAAAATTCCAAGGACTCTATCAAAACAAATAAACAAAAGTCTATTGAGGGTAACTGGTGACTTGTGAACAATTGCAGAATTGACAAAATAGTCATACTCTAATTGTATTTTTCTATCTGGATGATGAACACATGGAAACACAAATCAAAGATGGAACCTGATTACCATCACTCAAAAAAAAAAATAAGAAAAGGAAGTGGTGCTTGTGCTTCCGAATTTCAGCAATTTGGAACTAATTTGTTATCCATATCCATGCGCAGGCATTTAGTTGGCCATATATTTTAATGGCTGAATTTTATGATGAAAAGCCTGTACTGAGATGTGTAAGAAACTTCCGTGTCTTTTCCTTGGTGGTTTCACGTCTTAGAATTTCCACCAGCAGTGAGCCCCAGTTTTCTTGTTGCTCTACTTCCTTGTCAGATTTTATTGCTACCTGTTGCCTTGTATTCCTGCTATTCTATAGCTGGAATACAGAACATTGTCTTAATTTACTATTTACCTGAGGATGTATGATAGAAGTATCTTTTCATACACTTACCTGTTTTTTGTTGAGGATACCTTTTATGATGCAGTCTTGGAAGTCAAATAACCTCACATCCTTTTTGAAGGCTTTGAAAGGGTTTTTTAAACTGAACAGGAGACATTACACAGCCACTCCTGGGTAAGGTGGCAAGGCCACATTACAGAACATCTGATACAGGAGCACTCTGAAGTAGACATCTTCAGGAAAGATGATATTCTGAAGTATCTTCAACAATCTAGAAGAGAATGTATAAGAAAGCTGAGGACTCCAGAGCCAAATCATTGAGAGGATGAATCATGTTTGTAGGAATAGCTATAGAAGAGCTAAATACTCTGTCTGAACCTGACCTGCAGTGGCTCATAGCATAGATCAGTCACCCACATCCCTGATTCAGCATCAGAGTCATCTTTAAATCCATAACTTCAAAAGTAATATGACAGTCACAGGATCTATGGTAGCCCTTAGAAGTTAGTAGAGAATGTGGCCTGGGGCTTTGGCTAATCCTGACAGAAACCATACAAAGAGGAAACAAACAAACCAACTCACTAAGCACGGGCTCTATGTGTTGTCTTCTTCCCTCTGCATAGTGCACAAGTCTTCTGGAATGATGAGAAGCATTAGATCTTTGTTCTCCATGGCTCAGAGTGGCTCGAGAGAGGCACATATCTTAAGATGAGAATTTCCTGTAAAGGTCCTCATTTCTAGAGAATTATACTAAAAGGAGATAGACAAGGCCTTCTAATATCTGTAAGGTCAAAGTTTAAAAAAGAAAGGAGATAAATAGGAATACTTTTCAATGACATCATTTCTCTCTGAGGCTTTCATTTCTCACCTAGCTTTACTTTTCTGTCATTTCCATGGATATTTTGGATCTAAATGTCAAGTATTAGAATTCAAAATGAAATACTTTCCCTTACTTAGGTGATTTTCTGTCCCCCAGAGTCCCAGGCCTAAATTTCAGGTTCTATTTTTATAGTCCTTACAGTGGAGAGTGGATGTGGATCATATTAATTGTAGCCAGTAGAGAAATTTATTGTACTAAAGGCGTGAAGGAAGACAGGACCTGATTAATAGCAAGATTCAACTTCAGGAAAAGGTTTCTTCCAATGAGTGAGCCTGCCATTGTTGCTCAGAGCCCAGAACCCCTTCTCCCAACAGTTCTTTTAAGAGTGTCTTTCTCTACTTGCCCCTGAAAGTTTTCTAGTCTTACCTCGTGGCTGCCTAAAATTCAATAATTTCAGTAGTTCTGCTGGCTGATTCCTCTTTTCTTGTACAAAATAAGAGTTTTATGCGATAGTTATCTAATGGCAAGTTCAAGATGAGTTTTTAGTCTCTCTTCTCTCTTGTGAGCTCCTGTGCAACATCTTTTATTCAGAAGGAATGGTCCCATCCTGTATTCCATAGCCACAATTTGGCCTGAGGTAAATATCTCCTTTCCATCCCTCTCGATATAGATGGAGCTTTGTTAGAGCTTTTATATGATTATCAGTATCATTAGTTGAAGAATAAATCATCTCCTAATTGGTTTGACACATTTACAGTTTTGTATGTTTCTGTGGTCACATTTTCTACCTCAACTCATGCCATAGTCAGTTACTACAAACGTAATTGATGAATAGATGAATAAAAGGATATTTTTCATTCTTTTCCCTATATCAAATTCAATTACTTAAATACACAAACACACACAAACAGTTGCAAGAAAAAGCACACACACAGACACAGACACACACAGACACACACAGACACACACAGACACACACACAAAACAGCCACTTAACTAATTTAACTTTTCCTGATCATATGGTTTATATGTTCAGTATAGTTGACAATTGAATTGAAGTCTACCAGATGGTCCTGTGGCCAGATAAACTCCGCTTCAATGAGCTTTAAATCTACCATATCAGGTTAATTATTGCAAAAAGCCAACAACAAAGAGGTTGTTAATACATGCCATACATTAATCACCATTGGCCAAATTGAGAAAGTATCCTTGATCTTGTGCAGCATTTACTTTGTTCACTTGTACGTAATACCTCATCCCCTAACCTAAATAAAATATAGGGAAATTATGACTTTAGTAACTGGTCTCTTCAAAAAAATTGAATATGCTTTAAATTTTCTTTCACTAGAAATTTATCAGTGCACTAGTGTAAATCTAAACATTTTAAGTGCCAGGGCATGGCTCATTGATGAAGTGTTTTCCCAACATGTGCAATGCTAGGCTTCATAAATAGCAGCAAAGGAAGGAAGGAAGGGAGGGAGGGAGGGAGGAAGGGAGGGAGGGAGAGGAGAAAGGAAGGAGGGTAGGCAGGGAGATAAATAAAGGGAGAAACAAAGTTGCATAACTTTTGTTTTAAATTCCCAAGCATAAGTGTATAAAGAGATTGATGAAATAGTTTAACATACTGAAGTTCTTTGTTATATCATTAATAGTATGTAGGTGTGAGAGGTTCACAGTACAGCAATTATATTCTGTAACTGATAAATTCCATGCTTCCCAGATGCGGAAGGATAAGTGTTCCATTGAAATTCAGTTGTGTTTGTGCAGTGCCTAATCTATCCTGTTAGACTCAGCCTATGAGGGACATTTTTCCAAGGCTCTTGCCTGTCTTTCAGATGTGTGCACAAGAGTTTGCAGGTAGACTTTAACTTCCCTTGGGTCTGTAATCTCCAGAATCTCATTTCATTCTTGCTAGCCCTGTCTTGTGATCTATTACAAATTTCAAATTAATTCTTACTAATGTCTACTAGTGTCAAACTCAGGTGAAGTGAGTCTTCACCTCATCTTTCTTGAGAGCCTGCTGCCTTTCCTTAGATTTTAGGTTGTGTGGCTACCCTGTGATCTCAGCTTCCCAACAAGGCAAAGAAAAGCTATTTTTTTCAGGGCCAGGAGTTTTGCCTAGTGGTAGAGAGTCTGCCTAGCATTCATGACAGACCCAGGGGGGCTGGGAATTTGGCCTAGTGGTAGAGTGCTTTTGTAAGCATGGAGTGGTTCTCTTTTTACCTTTCTGTGTTCTAAACAGAAACCCCTAGGTCATATTGAATGTTATTGTGCATTATTATTAAATCACATTTTAGATCTATTAAATAAAAATAGAATATATTTCATTGATAGGCTAAACATCAGAAGTGAGTACTTGAAAGAGATAGGGTAGAATCCAAGAAACAGAAGAAGAGAAGTGGGGAAAAATGCAGTCAAAACTTCAATGCAGAGGCCTGGAGTTTAGCCTACTGGTAGAGTGCTTGCCTAGCATTCACCAAGACCCAAATCTTCAGTACTACATACATAGAAAAAAGCTGGGAAGTAGTGCTGAAGCTCAGGTGTCTAGAGCTCTAGCCTTGAGAAAGTACATGGACAGTAATCATGCTCTGATCTCAAGATCTAGATTGGCAGAAGAAGAAGAAGAAGGAGGAGGAGGAGGAGGAAGAGGAGGAGGAGGAGGAGGAAGAAGAAGAGGAGGAGAAAAAACAAAATAAACTCCAATGTGTATCCTACAAAATAAGAGTGCAGCGGGAGGCAGGTAGGAGAGAGATTGGTGAGAATGTTGAAGTGGTGACACTGATCAAGATGCATTGTATTCATAAACCGCTTTGTTAATGGCACCTTCTTCATACAACTATTTAAAGATAATCATACCAATAATAAAATCCAAAATAAGAAATAGAAATCAAAACAAACCCTAATAACCTTTCAGAGAGAGCAATCATTAGCATTGAAATATAGTCTTAGGAAACATTTTAGAGGAAGACTTCAAAAGGCAGAATAAATACATTTCTATAGATAGATAGATAGATAGATAGATAGATAGATAGATAGATATTGCTGGGCGTAGTAGCACATGCCTGTAATCCTAGCAACCCAGGAGGCTGAGATCTGAGGATCAAGGTTCAAAGCCAGCTCGGGCACTAAAGTCAGTGAGACTCTTATCTCCAATTAACTTCTAGAAAAATGGCAAGTGGGGCTGTGGCTCCAGGCATAGGGCGTTACCTTGAGCTGAGGAATTCAAGGATACCGCTCAGGCCCAGGGGTAGGGTGGTAGGTAGCCTTGCGCTATATTGCTCTGAGATAGCGCCCATGACTCACACACACAAAAAGTATTTTCTGATTGCTGAATTTGAGTATTTCAGGTTTCTCTATCAGTTTTTTCTTGATGGATGTGCATTCTATGCACATTATTATAGCCTAATGCCCATAGTTGAGGATATATATATCTATATCTGAAATGTTAGCTAAACGTTTTTACATCTATTTTTAAAAAGCTATCACATATTCATGCACATAGACTGAAAGCATTGTTACAGGAACCTCAAAGGCATATCCTTAACTTCAGCTGGATACCAACAAAATCCTTGTTAATTTTCAGTCTGACTATTAATTGGGATGAGTTTTTGTTATCAACTGTTTGATCAGAAGCTGCAGAAATGGGAGCCAGTAGATGGGTCAGTATCTTGGATTCTTAGCCCTGACTATTTCCTTGCCTATTTCCTGCAATTCTCTTCATTGCTAGCTTTCTAGAGCAACCATATTTCATGTGTGGGGTCTACTCATAGTACACTATTTCTATTCTGATTTGTTGTGTTTCTGGGAAGAGCTTTTCTGCACAGAAAATCACTGCCTGGCAAAGCCCACCTCTTCTGCATCTGTTATCTTGATGGCTCAATAAAGATGAATATATAGACAAAGTTCTCCATAAAATGGGCAATGTCACTCTGCCATTGTATAAATGAAGCTAACTCTGTCAACATTCATGTTGAACCCTAATTCCCAGTTCAAAGTACTAAGAGCAAAAGCTTTTGGGTAGTGGTTAAAGGATGAAGCCTCTAACCTCTTGAATGGATTAGCACCTTTCTTTCAAGGGTTGTACCAGTAGCCAGGTAGACAATATAACTAAAGATAACAAATATAGTGAACTTGTTTACTGGGAGCAAATACGGGCAATTCAAATTGGAACTCTATTTGAATACTGTAATATGGAAAGCTAAAGGAACAAACATACCACTAAGAAACATAAACAATTCCTTTATTTCTCTTCTCTCTGCCTCCTCCCACCATGTCACTGCCATTTATTAGATCCACACTAGCTGTGTGGGCAGTGCCTCAGACCCTCTTGGGTGGCAGACAGGTTTGGTACCCAACTCTGCATTATATCTGTTTTTACCTTGGGTTGGCAGGGTGCTGTGGTGGTGTTTTGTTGTTTGGATTTCGAAGGGTGATCACTGCCATACAGGGAGCAAAGCCCTGGGAAGCCAAGGTGACCCGGAGTACATACTAGCCTGTTCCTCTGCCAGCCTGAGCTAGTTGTGTGACATGAGGGAGGAAATCATGGAAGGCAACTTTCTGACAAAACCAGCGGGAGCAGAGGCATAATGAACACAAGGCATTGTCTTGGAATTAGACACTCATTAGACAATTGGCACCAAATTTGCTGGAGCCTTGGACTTCACAGCTTCTATAGTTATGAGAAACAACGTTCCATTGCTTATGAGGTTTTTTTGTGTGTCATTTCCTGTCCATAATTCAGTGTTTCATTTAAAATTGCTCTTATTTACTCCCTGGTAGTAACAAATTTACTATCTTTTCTGTTTTTAGTTATATGAGCTTGTTGGCTGCTGGTAAGGCATGACTTACTTTAAAAACTATGAAGTAGATCTCTTTCCTCTCCTGTTTCAGTAGCTACAGAATCTTGACCTTTATGAACAGAAGCTAGAACACTTCCCTAGCTGTGTGCTTACAAAAAAACTCCCTTGCTTTCTCTTTCCCAGGTACAGTGGCTCCTTGAACTTAATTTGTAGTCTATCAACAGGAAATCTGAACTGATGTTTCTGGTCCTTCAGAAGGACAGAATCTATTCCTCTGCCCTACTTACAAAATAATAAGTATTATGTATTCATATTTCTGATTTCTACATTGCCAAAGGCATATTTTTTTCATTTCAGTTATTTCTTGAGGCAAGAGCGCTTAACTAGTTAAGAAAAGTGCTTCTATTACTTAGTCCTAGAAACTTAGCAATCATTGTGGCAGGCATAGAAAAGGTGTCCTAAAGAAATTTCTTAGTTCTTAGAACTTCTGAAAATCTTGACTCATATGGCAATGATAATTTTGTGAATGTTATTAGGGATCACTGTGTGTGCAGTGTGTATGTGCGGGAACATGCTAGTACTATGGCTTGACCTCACGGATTGGGTACTGTCCCTTAGCATTTTTGCTCAAAACTAGCAGTCTACAACTTGAATCACAGCCCTACTCCAGCTTTTCTGGTAACTAATTGTAAACAAGAGTCTCATGTAGTTTCTTGCCCAGAGTAGATTTGAATCTCCAATCTCAGATCTTAACCTCTTGAGTAGCTGGGATTACAGATGTGAGCTGTAATTAGGGATCTCCAATTGGGGCTTATACTTTCAATAATCCAGTGGGTTCAGTGTTGTCAAAAAGGCCTTAGTAAGGCAGGCTTCAGAGGAATCCTGGCAGAAGAAGCAGTCAAAGTGATGGAAATAAAGAGGGGTAGTGGTGGAGTGCTTGCCTAGCATGCAAGAAGCCCTGGGTTTGATTTCTCAGTACCACATACACAGAAAAAGCTAGAAGTGGTACTGTGGCTCAAGTGGTAGAGCGCTAGCCTTGAGGAGCCAGGACAGTGCCTACGCCCTGACTTCAAGCTCAAGGACTAGCCAAAAAAGCAAAACAAAACCAAAAACACTCAAGAGTTAAGGAATGTGAGTAGCTTCTAGAAGTAAAGAACTTAGAGGATTCTGTGTTCCAATGACTCATACCTGTAATCGTAGCTATTCACAAGGCTGAGATTTGAGGATTGTAATTTGAAGCTAATTAGGGCAGAAAAAGCAGGTAAAACTCTCATTTCCAATTAACCAGGAAAAAGCCAGCTTTGGCTCAAGTGGTAGAGAGCCAATTCTTGAGGAAAAAAGCTAAGGGACAGCATCTAGGCTCTGTGTTCAAGCCCCAGTACCAGTTCAGGGGGACAAATATTGAGGTAGCTATTTTTCCTAGACCTTCCCATGGGAATGTCAACCACTTGATTTTAACTCAGAGAATCCATTTCAGAATTTTGACCTCTTGATTGATAATAAATATGGCTTGTGTTTAGCTGCTAATTTGGCAGGAATTTGTTGTAGCAGCAGTGAAAACTTAGTGTAGCAACCTGGAATATTGTAAATTATGCTAGTGTATTAATCAAAGCAAACACACTTGCAGCTACTTTTTTTTCAGGGAGGAAAGAAAATAAGTTTGTGTAATAGCATTTTGTCTACATGTACCAAATCTTTATCAATTTGTGTCCTAGTTTTGCAATAGGTTGAAAGCACTACATCTTAGTCCAATATTTTTGAATACATCCTCCATTGTGAACCTTATCACAAAAATTTGACAGATTGTGTATTCTTTCTACCCCTGAACTAAACTGGGTTTTTAATGAACCTGGTCCAGGTTCCATATTTGTCCCCAACTCAATTTGAACATCAGAAAGAATATCAATATTATTGTTAGCATATATCCTCTCTCAGATTAAGACAACCTTAAATAGTATGTTGTAATTAAATTGAACGTGAGTTTGTCTTATTTCACCTGCCACCGAAATCAGAAATTCTCACCAACTCTGTGTTTTTTGTTTTTATTTTTCTTTGTGCTTGTGTTTGTGTTTTTTGTATCTCCTGTGAGCATTGAATTGACACATATATTCCATGTCAGTTTCCTCCTTCTCACTTTGGTATCATTTTTCACTGTTCTGTATCACCTATAATATTTCTAAATACATCCTGAACAGCTTCTGTGATTTAGGTGGTGCTTGAATCCTCAGCTTTAGCTGAGTGCATTTTGCCTGTGGTATTTTGTAGCCAGAAGACATTTAGCCTCTTAGTTTGGATTTTTTAAATTTTGTTTTAGGTGGTATTGCAATTTGAACTCATAGCCTCACATATATTGCCTGGTGTGATCTCACCAAATCATGCCTTCAGCTTTGTTTTCCCACTAGTTTTAGAATAGCATTTTGCATCCTGTTGGGGAAAGCACCTTTCCACATATCTGTTTTCTCTTAGGTCTTGTGTTGTAGCTGGTATCATAGGCACATGCCACCAAGACCAATCTTCTATCCATGAAGATGCATTCTCACAGATTTTTCTGTTCAGATTTATCTGGTGGCATAATTATGCCAAATGTCATCCTTTCATTGTGCCCAGATATGTGTGTAGAGAACTCTGGTTTTTCTGATGCTGTCTTGAATCATTATCCTGTCAGTCTTAGCTTCCTGAGTAGTTATGACTACAGACACAGCAAAAAGCCCTAAGGTCTGGATCTTGAATGTCTTCCAACTGTCCATTATTTTTTTTTAAAAAAAATGTCTCTAAAAAGGTAGTATTAGGAAATGTTGTATTTGTTGAAAGTGAGGCCTCCAGGGAGGTGGTCAAGCTATTGGAAGGGGGTTGAGACACTCTGCTTGCCCCCTCTTCTTCTTTTTTCACTTTCCCACTTCAAAGTGGTGTGTCTTTTGCTTTACCACATATTCTTGCAATGTTGTGTTGCCTTCCAAAGCAATGGGGCCAGTTACTGACCAGGAACTCCAAATTTATAAGCCAAAATAATCAACTTCTTCTAAGTTATTTAAGACATTTCTTAAAGTAACAGAGGGCTGGTAGAACATAGGTTAAGATATCTTCAACTCAGAAGCTTTAATTATACAATTTACTTTTCTGCTGGAACTATCACTTCCCACCATCACTTTTTCCATTTATTCTTTTATACTTCAAATTCCTGGATAAAGTTTTCCATTAATATTCAAATTACTTCAGGCTCTCTAGTTACATTGTCCTTTTTCATCCTATATCTTTTCCTTGAGACACTTATCCCAGTTGTAATTAGACAATTATTTGATTTCACTACTTGTCTGTTCTATTTGTTAAAGACGGCACTGAATCTGCCCTTGTCTTTTATTTGCCAGCAATTAGCGGAGGACCTGCCATCCAGAAGCATTACAGAATGCAGATTATTTATTTTTCCTTGCTTCTTCTGTCACTCAAATCAAATGTTGCCATAGGGCCAATCTAACTTATGACGTTTACTACTAAAACATTTCTTTTCAGGTCAAGGTCTCACATTCCTCTTTTAATTGCTTCATCATGATATTTCATTATACCCCACTAAGCAATGATCCATTTCTATAATTAAAACATGAAATGACATAAGAAGTTCAAACACAGGCAAAAATACATCCTTGACAGATTTATGGGAAATGTATTAGCTTCTATAGATTTAAAACAATTTTAATACATTTTCCCCTCCAGAAATGACAGCCTTGAAAAAAAAGCCAAGCAAAAGTAAAAGGCTCTGAGTTCAAGTAACAGTACAGGTACACACACACACACACACACATACACACACACACACTGAATTGAAATGAACACATCCACTCACTTCCCTTCTGTAGGCAATTGTGTCTTTATACAATTGGTTTCTGAGTTACAAGCTGTTTTTCCTTCTGCTATAATATTTTTGCTTAGCAATAATACTGCTATAATATTTTCTCTAAACCTAAGATGGTATTTCATTCAAATATTTTTCTAATTAAGTTCTTGCTTTCTAAAATCATGTTTAGCATTTAGAACTAAGTTCAAAGCACACAAGATTAGCTAATTTTAATATAAAACCATATTTAAATAGATTATGATATCTTTTGTTGTCATACAAAGAAATCTCAAAGGCTGTTTCTTCATAAGAAACTTGGCAAACAAGGAAACAATATTCCTCAAAAATAACTTCCTAAAAGAATATCTTTCCAGATCTGAAGCCTGCTTTGGTAGAGATGAAAGTGAAATTTGCTTGCCAACTCTTCCATTGCTTAATTTGTCTTCTAATTAGAATGTGCATCCTTTTATTTATTCTACTCTTTCTCTAGCACACATGTATCCATTTTTATTTCTCTTATACAATGACGATGATGATGATGATGATGATGATGATAACAAAAACAATTGCTATCTTTCTCTGTAATTGACATTAATACTAGTTTGGGGAATATTTTTTATCATAATAACTTGCCATTATTTTCTAACCAGTGGAAATTATTCTGGGTTTCCTTCCAAGCTTGCAATATGGCCATATCGTTCATTTCATTCCATTTTATACATAGCTGGAAAAGACAGATTGCATTCTTAATGATTTATATATATTCATATTACAATTTCCTTCATACTAGAGATGTAATTTATGGTATCTGATTGAAGGGTACCTTCACTTGGTTACACCTCAGGCTACTTTCTTATGAATTGGGCCACCTCCTGATACTCAGATATAAAGATTTAAATGAAAGTGTGTCTACTATTTATTTATAGAAAGCAAAGTTTAGCTTATTATGTAAAGGATCTCAGTAAGATATATCCTCAATACTTTTGTGAAGTAATTTTACTCCTCTATGATGTCATTACTGCTAATGGCTTTCTTCTTCAGATGCACTCTTTGTCTGGAAAACCACTTATTGGGGGAAAGATTGGGAGAGGGCAAGGGAAGTGATGACATAGTCTCAAGAGAAATATACTCATTACCTGATGTATGTAATGGAACATCACCCTAATAATACCAAAAAAAGATGAAAATTAAAAGAAGAAAAACAATGTGTTACTCAAACCAAAGGAAAAATAATAAAATGGGAAAAGGAAATGTCAATGATGTAGCATTTATATCTGCTGTGTTATTCTTAAACATGGATCTTATGTGAATTTGAAAGAGATTTTTTAAAAAAACAGTGCTGTAATTTGATTTATGTTCCCAGTATGTTCAAAGATTTCTTCTATGTCATGATGAAGAGCTATTGCCATATACAACATGGTTTTAAAAACAGCAAGTACAAATATTCACTGTTCCTGGAAAAAGGACTTTGAACATTAACAAAAGCACACGTTAGAAAATTTATTCACAAAATTGTCATCAGTTATTATAGAAATGATTCCCAAGAGATGTTAGTAGCATGCTTCCTTTTTACTCATAGTTTTTACCATTAGCATAGTACTGGCCCTCACACCACCACATTGTAATCAATTAGCTCCAGCTAGTATTAACCTCATATATCAAGCAAAGGAAAGATTGCACAAATCAAAGGTTTCCAAAGAACATGTACTTATAAATTCTACTAATTTTACAAGCAGTCAGAATGTAGTATTCCTTTTTCTCTCTCTCTGGGCATATAAAGTGTATGTTTATTTCTTCTTGTAAAACTGTAGTAGTAGTCCCTAAAGTATTTGCTTTGGAAGAACTAAGTATGACCTCCCAGCATTGTCTAAATTAATTGTTATCTTTCAAGTCTTCTACCCTTCCCTTCCTGCAACTGAGTGGATAGGAAAATACCTGAATTTCTCCTCAGAGGCAGCCATCTTGTTGGGAACCCATCCTTGTACTTCATAGGGCTCTATATGGATGGCTCTGCGGGCTGAGTTGGAATGAACGTCGACTTTGTGATGGGATCAGAAGCAAAAACACAGAAATGACTTTTGAATGAGCATATTTTTCAGTAGTTTGAATTTTTAAAGTATTAACATCAAAAAGGAAATTACACATTTGGAAAGCAATATTGTCATTATTGAGGTGAAAAAACAGTTGAAATCCCTTTTGATATATTAAAATGACAAGAGAAAGACAGTTCTATTGACCACAGAGAGGTGATTGAAGAGTATAATGAGGTTTCTTTTGCTGAAATAAACATGGAGGTAACTGATGCAGAACAGTAAAGAGTAACAAAAGAGTAACTTTAGTAGTAGCAACAAATAGAGGTGTTGTATCCATGTTTGTTTTATATCCTTATTTTGTGAAATCTTTGACAAAAGGAATAGTACAAGGATAATCTCCAAGTGAGCTTGGTTGCTGTTTGTGTTCATTTGTTTTGTTTTGGTAATATATATTGTGTTTAACAAAGAAAAAAATGTGAATTTCAGTTGCAATGTGATATGTAGTATAAAATATGAAATCATTTAAAATAAAACAAAATAGAGTACATCATTGAATAATATCTAGTATGACTAACAGGGAAAATAAAGGTTCATTGATTTTTCTCTCCTGGGTGGACTTGAACTGCCATCCTCACATTTCAGCCTTGTGAGTAGCTAACATTACAGGTGTGAGTTACCTACAAACAGCAGAGAACAGTTACTTTTGTTGTTATTGTTTGTTCTTTGTTTGTTTATTAAATTATGCAGTCCAGGCACTAACAGCTCTTATTTGCAGGGCTAGCTATTTAGAAGGTAAGACCTAAAAGATCACAGTTGGAAGCCATTTGCAAGAAAAGTTTGTGGTGTGCATTCCCCAAATAAACCAGAATAAAAGTTGGACTGAGATTTGACTCAAGTGGAGCACCATCTGAGCAACCAAGCAGAGCATGTAAAGTGAGTTAACCAAGCCAGTATAAGGCCCTGAGCCCAATTATCACTATTACTTTTTAAAAAATTAATTGAATGTCTTGTGAAATTGTAATGGTTTTCTAGCTCGGTTTATGGCTTTCTTAAATTTTCAGTACTGAAAAATGATTTTGAATGTCTTTAGTTGTAAACATGACACATATATAGACGTTCTGAATTCAGTAAAGTGTGTAAGTAATAGGGCAATAAATTACTGCTAAGTAGTTGGATTAAAAAAACATGCACAAACAAAACTAAACACGGCACTGACGAATCCTACTGTGATCTTTTCTTTCCCCTTCCTTTCTTTTATATTTTTGAATAATATATGTGCAATCATTCTCCCAAGAACTATCACAGCTTGAATCGAAATAATCGCTTTAATTTGTATGGGGAGAAAAAAAAATCACCCTCATTTGTGCTGATAAAATGCAACTCATGGCAGCTCCAATCCTGTGGTTTTAATGTGATTCAAAAGCTGTCTTCAATAAAGGAATGTATTAAAGATGCTAAAAGCTGATGCTAGTTTTTTTTTTCCCGTAAAGTTTTGGAACAATTTAGCTGATGGGAGAAAATGCACATTAGATTTTTCTGATAAGTGATTTCCCATTCATTGAAATTTATTTCTAGATCTTGCAACTTTAATCCAGTGAAGACTTGTCACTCTGGAGAGTACCAGGGGCTTCTAGTATTAGCGTGTAGTGCATGTAATTGTAGTTTATACAGACCTGGTAGAAATAGCACAGATAGTTGTAAGAAGACAGACAATGAAGGAGCTGGTTTGACTAAAATGTAAAATATGTGTATTTCTTGGGGGTTTATCTGACTTTAGACTGGTTCAAAGGGCACTCAAAAACAGAAACCACCAAGGGAATTCGTGTTTGTAACATTGCTGTTTACATCAAAGCTCTGAGACATGGATGAAAACAAAGCTGGAATTTCATCTTCTCTAAGGAGTCCCAGAAGCCCTGTTCAGGGAGATACTAGACCAAATGTTTCCAATCACCTCAATAAATTATACACTGACTACCCCACTCGTCTTACACTTATTTCCATTACCACCACACCCCAGTTTCATTCTCTCCATCGCTGCATAAATTACTTACACTCATGTGCATAGATTGTGGATTCCGGGTCATGCCCTCCCACAGGGCAAGGATTCTTGTCTTTGTGTCTCTCATTGTTCACCTGAGTGCCATGGGGTTTTTGAATGAGCAGGAAGTTGATATAGTTATATGTTTATATATAGAGATATATGCTTATATCTATGTCTATATCTATATATCTAGATATATCCGGAAAGGACCAGAGTGTTAACCTGTCTTTGGTGTTCAGAGATAACTGGTTGATGTGAGGTGGAAAATGAACCTGAGTGATAGGTTTGTTCCATTTCTGTGTCAGAAAGAAAGAATGACCTTTGGAGGATTTCTGGCTTCTAGGTTGACCCACTTTTCTGTACCAGACACCCAGGAAATCCTTTTGAGATTCAAATATCTTTCACTTCTTAGAAGGCTTACTCTTTTGATGCTGCATATGCAATTCTGGTGGGAGACTCATCCTTTAGGGAGAAGAAATGAGAACACTTAATCCCAAGAGTTCATGGCATTATGGGAGATTCTAGCATATTACAGAACCTGAAGTGGAAATGTCAGGATCCACGTAGGTACAGCAAAAAGACATGTGCATCTGCAGTTCTCAGTACGTTTGATTGGCATCTGAAATTAAGCGACTTCTCTGGGACTGACCTTTGATCCCTACAGTTTGTATCAATTCCGGGGTGTAGTGTCAGGAATGAATTTCAGATACCAAGTCTGTGTCTGGGAAAGTGAAGAATTTATTGGTTCTGGAAAATACACACATACTTCTCCATACACGCATACCTCTAAGAGTTCAATCTTAGATTTGCATTTGTCATGGTTTTCACCCCCTTATTTTTCTCTACTTCTTTCTAGAACTTAGTTGTGGACAAATTATGCAAGGTACACGGACCACGTACCTTTGGTGTTAGTCTTAAATATTCTAATCCCTTTTCCTTTGTTCATGGGTCCTGAATTCTTTTTACTTAGCCCCATGAGTCCTTAGAACATATTATTTATTTTCTTAGTCTTTCTGAAGCATCTTCAAGGATGATAATTTTCCCTTAGATTAAGCACAAAGTCACTATTTAATTTTCCTTATTGGGTAATTCCTAAGATCTTCCCAAGTATCAGAACAAATAAGCAAAAATTATCTTGAATATTAATATGCTTAAATATGGGCTAAGACTTGATAAGAGATGTCTTCCTTTTCAGCTTGCCTAGCAGTTCTATCTATGCCAACAAACTGAAAGTAGAGAAAATTGAGGATTGACTCCAGCCAATTAAGCAGAGGAAACTGGTTAGGGGTAAACATTTGCCTTCAACTACCAAAGGAAAGCTTTCATTCCCTTCCATCATAGACTCTATAGAGATTCAGATGAAACCACTCAATGAGGATCTTTTTTTTTAAGGAAAAGGAGAGAAAAAGAAATTGAAATTGGAGACATGGTATGAGTGGTAGAGTGCCAGCCATGAAAGCCCTGGTTCAAGCCCCAGTACTGGTGGGGAAAGTTGTGAGGAGGAGGAGAGACAGACAGAGATGACAGACACAGAGGGAGAGAGAAAGAAGACTAGTCTGAATTCCTTGGAAAAAATATCCCTTCCATCTGAAATTATTGTTTGGGAGAATCCATATCTAAGCAAGTATACATTTTATGTATTTCTGTGTGAAAGGCTATAAATATAGTCAAATTACCTAAAAGAAGTTAATCAGGAGCTACCTTATATAAACAGAAAATAAGAATGCATAGTGGAAAAATGCCTTAGAATATCCATCTCACTTAAGTTTATTGCTTGTATTAAAAAATTAAAATAAACTCCAGGATATGGAGACAAGAGGTTTATTTTTGTGATTGCGTTTTTAAGGTATTATGTGAGATTACTGCTTTTCTCTTCTTTTTTCCCCTTATGGTTTATCTCATGTTTTACTGTACCTGACTTTGACACCTGGTGATTATATATATATATATATATAAATATATATATGTGTGTGTGTATGTGTGTGCATATATATATATATATATGTTTGCCTGGTAATTATACCACCCTGACAATAAAATACAATTAAAAAAATAAAGAGTAAAAAAACTGAGAATTACACATACACATACTTAACCCTTAAATAATATAATGCACTAAAAAGAATGTTAAAAGTTCACTTCTAAAGAGCTCTCTGTCTCTCTGTCTCTGTCTCTGTCTCTGTCTCTCTCTCTCTCTCTTTCTCTCTGTCTGTCTGTCTGTCTGTCTTTCTGAACTTTTGGTGATCTCATCTTACTAGTGCTTTATATCATATTATGCAATTACCATCCACATTTATGGAACAGGAAACAAGTTCAAATGTTTTATAGCACAGTAGAGCAGCCATAGTCAATGATAACTAATGGTTTATTTTAAACTATCCAGTTGAGTGACTTTTGACTATTTTAATATAAGGAAATTATAAATGTTTGAGATGGAGTCTCACAATGTGCCTCATAAAACATGTACAATGATTCTATTCACTAAAAACAATTTAAAATAATTTTGGTATTATTGTCTTTTATTAACTTTATAGATTCCTTGAAAATATTTTCCTTATGAGGATTAAGTAAGTATTTTGCATATGCAATAAAAAGACATGTTTTAAAAATGTTTCTATTCTAGAGCTGAGAGTTTGGCCTAGTGGTAGAGTGCTTGCCTAACATGCACGAAGACCTGGATTCGATTCCTCAGTACCACACACATAGAAAAAAGCCAGAAATTGTGCTGAGGCTCCAGTGGTAGAGCTCTAGCCTTGAGAAAATCCAAGGACAGTGCTCAGGCCTTGAGTTCAAGCACAAGACTGGCAAAAAAATGTTTCTATTCTAATGCTAAAACATATAGTGATGTTTTTATGTAGTGGTTTATTTTGTAATCATTTTTGTTATTTTAATTTTTCTTTAAAAATTAAGAGACTTTAACTCTAAGTAGATAGCTGATGAAAATGCTGGCTTAATTATGGAATATATGAAATGCATCAAAGCCTTATTAATTTGGATTCTGTTCATATAGCATTTGAAATCATTTCGAAAGAGTGCTGTTTATGTCATTTAGAGATGAACCAGTTGGGTGAAAAAGTTAAATGTAAATACTATTTTACACAAATATGTTCTCTTCTAAGAGAAAGGAATTAATGACATTTATATCAGATTGCTGAACTCGTTTTGGATGATGTCTTTCTGTATCTTTCGCTGTTCCAGTAGATCCTGAGCTCTACTGTGTTTTTTTTAACATAGTTCCTTATACCATTCATAAACAATAGAATATTCCTACTTCAAAGTGGTTTGAAACTTACTCTTTGTGTTACCACAGTGTTAATCCACACCAGTGTTAATCCAAATGAAAATGCAAATCAATCTGCATAGATTAGATTTTGCAATCAATCATCAGACTCAATGCAATGCCATAAGCAAAAACACATGGCCATACAATCAGGTAAATTGTAAAAACCCATTAGTATAGTTATTTGTCATCACATGCAGACCCCAGATCAATCAATTAACTTATTAGCTGACCTGACCTTATTAATTGAGAATTCTGTCTTAGTTCTATTTGCTTACAGGACCAGGGAAAGGAAGAGTGAACTCATGGTGAGTTCAGGGTGGTAACTGGCAGTCTTCTCTTCAAATCCCTTTTAAGGAAATTATTATGAATCATTAAGTCTCAGCCGTATCATGTTCAGGATGTAGTCAGTTAACTATTTAAAACACATACAAACATTGAAAGTTTTAGCCAATGGAGAAGGTAAGTGAAAAGCAATACTTATGTAAGGGAAACATAGTAAAGAAAAAATTTAGTATTTGTCAAATAGAATTGTTCACAAAGGAAAACTTTAAAAAAGACTAGAATAATAGTACCAAAATGATTCAGAGCATTAGCATTGTTAGGACTAAAACATGAGCACACAGAAGAGAAAAGGTTCATTTGTTTCCCTATCTTTTTTGAAGTATAACTGACAGTAAATATATATATATATATATATATATAGAGAGAGAGAGAGAGAGAGAGAGAGAATGCAATAAAATGTTTTAAAGTTGATCTAAAATCCCTAAAATATACATTTGTTATAGATATAACTTAAAAATAACTTATTCAATGTTGTTTCAACACTTTTAAAGATTAACAAATCAGCTGATTCATGTTTGGCCATAGGGCTTGGTGCATGCTAGGTAATTGCTATATGGAGCCACACTTATAACTTTAAGTATGATGTTTTGATATACATATACATTATAAAATTATTACTATGTTCAGCTAATAAAGGTATTCATTACAACATATATCCACCTGATTTTGCATGTGCTTAGTGAAAACATTAAAATATACTTTGGGCAAGTTTATGGAACACACTATTAATAACTTGTCACCTAACATAGATGTGTAGATAATTAAACATGTTCATCCTCTGTCACTGAAATTTTGCAATGTTGACCAATCTCATCTCATTTTTCTTACAATCTGTACCTGGAAATGTCATTCTTTCTGATGGGAGCATAGAACTCCATTGTATATACGTACCATGTTTTCTTGATCCATTAGTCCCCTGAAGGGTAACTGGGATGACTCCACATCTTAGCTATGGTAAACATGTTTCACTGAAGAAGCACATTGCTATTTTGCATAATGTGTAAGCTAATTTATACTATAAGCAAATAGTGTATAAGTATTCTAATTTCATCACATTGTCAATCTATTAATTAATTAATTAATTTAGTAGTGACAGTCCTTGTAGAAGATGAGAGGCAATATTGTTTTTGTTCACTGTAGCATATGCTAGGCAATGCTTTCTTTCACAGATTTTATTTTTACTTTTCTGTGATTACTGAGGTTTAACAGTATTACATATATATCATAGCCATTTGCCTTCTTTGTAAATAAGCCTAGTGACATTCTGCCTATATCTTTCCTTTATTTAAATTGAGATATTTACTTTTTTTTCTGTTGACTTGTAGATTTTGGATAGCAATCCTATATTAGATCTTCTGGTTAGGAAGTATTTTCTCATAATTTGAAGGTTGTATCCCTCTGCTAATTGTGCCTGTACTGTATAGAAACCTTTTACTTTGATGTAATACAATTTAACTATTTTTGCTTCCCTTGCTCATGTTTTGACATCATAAAGGTCTTGCCTGGACCAATGGCTTTGTGCTGTCCTACAGCTTTGATGTTTTTGCTCATTCATCTAACAAATTTTAATGGAGAATTTAGAGTCTTCCACATAAAATCATATTATCTGTAAATAAGAACATTTCATTTCTTTTTCTACTTTGGATGACTTTTTATTTCTTTCTTGGGCTTTATTTACCTAGATAGAACTTGAAGTCTCACATTGAGTATAAATAACAAGTTGCTGTTTTTGTCTTGATTCTGATTTAAAAGAATAGCTTTCACCTTTTTACCATTAAATATGATTTTAGGTGAAGATTTGTTGTATGTGGTTTTTTTATTTTTGCTTTCTTGAGGTACATTTCTTCTAGTGTATTTTTCTACACTGGTTGAAATGATCATATGGCCTTTATATTTCTTTTGTTAATGTAGTGTATCACAATTTTTGATTTGCATATGTTGATCCATCCTTGCCATAAAGGATTAATTTCATGTGTCTGTAGGAACCTTTTTTGTACTCTTGTATTTAGTTGGAATTTTGCTGATAGTTTTTACATTTATATCCATCAACAATATTGACCTCTGATTCTGTTTTCCTGTAGTGATTTTATCTAGCCTTGGTACTTAATAATACTGGACATGTAAAAATGTGTTCTTCTTATTCAGTAGTTTGGAAGAACTTGAGATATACTGATATTATTATTTTTGCCAGTCTTGGGCTTTTCCTTGGGCTTTCCTCAAGGTTAAAGCTATACCACTTGAGCCACAGCACCACTTCCAGCTTTTTCTATGTATGTGGTACCAAGGAATTGAACCTGGGGTCTTCATGCATGCTAGGCAAGCACTCTACCACTATGCCAATCTCCTAGCCCCTGGTATTAATTTTTGCTTAAATGTTAGATAACATTCAACAGTAAGATGATGGGTTATGCGTATTTCTTTGTTGGAAGGGGTCTGATGATTCATTTTATATCCTTTCTTATCAATGTGTTTTTTTCTTTAGATTTTCTGTTTTCCTGATTCAATCTTGGTGAGTCACATGCTTTTAGGAATTTGTTATATATTCTATTCATATTTTGGTTATATAATGTTAGTTGCTGTTTTACAATCATAGGTAGTTCTATACTATCATTTGTAATGTTTCTTTCATTCTAATATTTTCTTATTTCTTATAGTATGGATAAAACATTTGTTTTGTTGGAAACATATTTTTTCTCAAACTCCAAATGAGCACAAAATCTAAACTGACATGTTCCAAAGACATACAAAAGGTATTTAGAATTAAGGCTGTACAGAATCATTATTTATTAAGTACAAATTAAATCATAATGAAATACTGCTGTAAACATATTACACACTAAGATGGTTACAATTTTCTTCTGACATAATTCTGCTATGAAGCACATGCTAGTCTAGAACTCACAATTGCTGCCCTCTTGAATGGCAGGATTAAAGATGCACATCATCATTCTCAGAAAGAATTTTTAGTTTGAATAAACTACCAAATGTTTATGAATCAAAAATGCAAAAATCATATAGATACTGTGTAAATGTTTGTGATAGTTCCATATTTACTGAAACACATACTTATCTTGTAATCCAATGCCCAGAGTATTCTTGGATTTTTGGACTGTTGTTAATCAGAAAATCTCAGTAGTATGACAAGAACAAGTAGTAGAGGCAGTACTAAACAAGTATTAGAGTTTGGGGACTGGTACCATCATCTGGCAATATGTCCTTCGATAAAGTTAATTACCCTTTTTTGAAACAATCTGTTATTGTCAAATTAAGTGGAGACACTTATAAATACACAGATTAGTATGAATTATTTAGGACCCATTAATATGCTTAGAAAATACATTACAACCAATGTGATCATTAACATTCATACTTTTTTTCTTATCTTTAAGTAATGGCAGAGAGGATCTCAGTTGAACAGGCCAGTTCATGAGTACAATACATCTTGAACAATGTTACTCCTTCCATCATTTTCCCCATCATCACAACCCTACCCTTATCCTCAACTACCAGGTTCCATTTTAACCTATGTACATTGAATATAATGACTCTATCTGACCGTCAGTCTCTCTTTTCCTCTGACCTCCCCACATTTTCTTATTACTATCAATCTTTAACTTTTTTGTGGGGGGGGGGGGAGGGAGCTCGGTCGCAGGGCTTGAACTCTTTGGTTTGGTGCTGTCCCTGAGCTCTTCAGCTCAAGGCTAGTGCTTTACCACTTGAGCCAGTTTTCTGGTGGTTAATTGGAGATAAGAGTTCCACAGTCTTTAGGGCTCAGGCTGGCTTTTAACTGTGATTCTCATCTCATATCTCAGACTCCTGAGTAGCTAGGATTACAGGCATGAGCCACAGGCACCTGGCTACAACCTTTAACTCTTTAACCAAAATAGGAGAATAAATGAAAATCATAAAAAGACATAACAAATAGATGGTATTTTTGTCTTTCTGTCCACATGGTGCTACATGACGTTCTTTTCCTCATACCAAACATAGTGCTCTCTATGCAAAAAAAATACATCCGTTTTGGGGAATCACATGGTCAAGGTTCTCTGTTCGATGCTATATAATACCTCATGATTTTTAAAATAGATATGAAACATGCTAATTTTTTAAACAAGTAGGTAGGGGAATATGCTAAGTGGGTAACATTTGAAATCATCCCATTCCATTATTTAATCCTTGGAACAAACTAATTGTGTTACATGAATTAGCTACAAGACTTTACAAATACATATAATGATTAGGGATAATGCCTTGTGAAAAATATTGTTTTGTTTTATTGAGTTGAGTAACTCAATGATTTCAGGGTTTTTTCATATATTTTTATTGTAATTAATAGAAGGGTTACATGATATTTGCCAGATAGAAGGTTCATTAATTCACATACATTGATACCCTTTCACATGTCTTGGTCCCCATTTCCCTCGCCCCCACCCCCACCTCTCATCTTGTTTTCCCCCCTTCCCTATCCAATTTCAAATAACCAAATACAAATGTATCTGATATAAATGATTTCAGTTTTATTTTTCCCCCACATATTTTGGGGAGACCATGAATTCATTCTGATAATTATTAAAAACATGAGAATAATGTCCAATTTAATTTCATGATTGTGCAATTTGATAACTATTAGGTAAAATTTTATACTTCTGTTACTTTTGCTGTAGTTTTAGTGTAATATATCCTGTTGTTTGACTTAAACATTAGCACTATATGTAATTGTATTTGTTTGGATGTAAAAATTAAGTTTTATCTTGCTTTGACATTGTTATTACTAACAACAATATGTACATTATGCATTATATTTTAAAATTTTTAAATTATTCAGTAGATTTTTAAACTTGTAAGTTCATTTTGTATTATATTTCTAGTATGCTCTGTCAATAGTTCATGAAGTAGCAATTAAATTTAATTTTATAACTTTTTCAATCATTCCTATTCCATATGGACTAAAATGAATTCCATGGTCTTTGTAATTTAGTTTAGGATCATTTTCCAAAATATCCAGAAGCATTGTTTGTTTGTATAGCAATTGTCCATAATTAAAATGTAGATAATTAGTGGAAATAGAGAAGTGACAGATAGTTAAGAATCCTATTAGAGCTACTGCCATGTTATAAATCATCATGGAAGGAAAATGCTGAAAAACACCCACTTTAGCCGAATATTGATCGTCCAAATGCACTTCTGCTTCTCTATAAAGAGTTTTCTAAAACATATAAATTAAGTATATTAGAAAGGAAAAACAATCCTAGGCTCATTAAATTGGATTAGAAACAGTTTTATAATTGTTTTTTTCCTAAGCTTTAGCAGAAACACCCCCCACTTCAAAAAAAAATTCATTCCTGATGACCAAAACAACTCTACTACAGTTTTACGATCCATTAGCCATGAGACTTAATTTCCATAAATTAACCAATCACTCAATTTTATGTCAATTGACAATTGCCCCTTAAATTTGAAAACTCTTTGTAAGTCAATGTACTTATTTGGGTATATTCAGGTTGTTGCTTTAATTAAATTGAATCAATTAAATCAACTAAATTTAGTAGCAGAAAGCAATGCTCAATATAAAACATAAAGTTACAAAACACTAGAGTTTAAAATATTTTGCTAGGATGTAAAACTACTATAATAATTCTCAACATCTTAAGTTGGGATATTATTATATTATACATAAGAAAACATCTTTCACCATTCATACTTAAAAGAAGAGAAAAGAACTGTAATGTATGCTTTCTTCTCTAGCTCAGGTAACCATTCTCTTCTTCCCTGAAGGAAAGATGGGGGAGTAGAAATAGGACAATGATTGCAGGCAAAATAAATTCAAAGAAATGTATATGATTATATTAGAGCTTAGTATCTCACATTCTTTTATATTTTGACACTTCCAGTCTTCCAAAGTTTCAGGCTTTTTTTTAAATCCTAAATCAAATCTTACATTTAAAATAATATATCAGCAAAAGAAAGATTGATGCTCTTAGCTGTTGCCAAAATACTCTGCATGGACTGGTCTTAGCTTGATGGCTTGGTCCAAGTGAAATAAATTTTAATCATAAAGAATCAGATTTTGCAGGGCACAAGTGGCTCATTCCTGTCATCCCAGTAACTCAGCAGGCTGAGATCTGAGGATCATGGTTCAAAGCCAGCCTGGGCACTGAAGTCCATGAGACTCTTATCTCCAATTAACCACCAGAAACCAGAAATGGAGACTAGGCGCTGAGTTCAAGCCCCACAAATGACAATAAATAAATAAATAATCAGATTTACATATAACTTTTGAGTCGTAGCTTAATGTTACTAAACCATTTTAGGTCTGGGTGCAGCAACCCAGATCAAGTTATGTATTGAATATACGATGCATTATTGTTCTGGTCTTATGTTCTGGTCAAATAATTCTTATAATATTCATTTATGAGATTTTTGAAATTATCTGTAAGGTTTTGACTAACATCAGTATGTTTGCTCTGTTATGGGAGAGTTCATAGTCTCTTTCTTCACCTGCTCTAAATTACTGACATATTCTATAGTAATGGGATATTGCCGAGTCTTCAAATGATAATTAAAAGCAACAAGAGCTACTTTCTCAGAAGTATTTGTGTATTGACAAGCAGATTAAAAATACAGAAAATATAGCACATTAACTATTTCCCAAATTAGTTCAACCACACACTGAAATTTTGTGCATTTTTCTGTTTTATTGTGGAGCCTTCTCACTATGAACTTTGGTAATTTCCCGGTGATATATTGATATGCTATATTGGTTATTTTGAACAATTTAGTGATGAACACATTTATTTAAAGTATATTTACCTCCTACAATATTAACTTATTTCTATTAGTACATGAACATTACAAAGAGTTGGCATAGTCATATAGTGTGCAGAAATTTTTTCATTTTCATCCCTGAACTAATATTCAATTGAGTAAAAAATTTTTTTGAACAAATTTAATTTTATAAAGTGTATTTCTCAAAGCAGTCCTTGCTTTAATATACTACCTTTCTCCTTCAAACAATCCACCCTGGCATTCTATACTGACCAAATGCCACCAGCAATTTTCCAAATCAACTTCATTTCACCATACACTCTTGAAATTCAATTTAACATTAATGTCATTTTTGTACTATTATTTATGTTCCTTTTCTACATTGATTTTCCTCACTAGATTTTTGACTTTATTGGTGGCATGTGGTTAAGAGAATTCTTTCCCTATGGACAGGACTTAATATGTCAAGAAAATTGAGCCATGAAATCCCACTCTTAAAGCGAGTTACAACACAGCAGCTAGAAGACATCCTGAGCTTTGCATACAGGTGATCTATTAGAGTATTTCGCATTTCGGATGGAAATCTTCTTGTCTAAGGTGCACATAATAGTCAACACATTTAATAATGTGGTTTATAGATGATGCAGTCTGAGATGTGAAACAGCCAAAGCTGAGTAGGAAGGAGGTAGATAACGTATGAATAATACAAGAAGATGTAAATAGTCAATCATGAGGGGATAGCAAAGAGAACTTGCAAATAGGACTACTTTTTATAAGACTCAAAGATGTTCAATATTCATCTTCCTCCAAATAGAAGGTAGAAAATAATGAGAGGGAGGAAATTAATTTAAAAAAAAACCAGAATAAACCTTCAAGAGAAATAGGAATTAGAAATCAATTAAAAGTATAGCTTTGGTGAAGGGCAGGGAGATGAACCAGGATGAAGAAGAGAAAGAGATTTTTGTTTTGTCATAGCAATGACAGTTTAGTAGGTAGAATTGGATATAGATATCTATGTGATAGTTCCTAGAATATTTGAACATATTATGACATGGAAAATGAGAATTTGCTCATAAGATAGATTTAAAGGATATGAAGAAATTGTGTAGGTGGTCCTTATTTGGGAAGAAAGAGTTAATGCCTATTCACCAGTGCTTTCTTTGATAATGGAGGAAGAAGTGAGAGTCAAATTATACAGTCTTCTATAGAACTGAAAATCCAGTGCATACTAAAATAATAATAAAATTCCTCGATAACACCTTGATTTTTAGCTCACAAAACTCATTTCAGAACTGTTAGATAAATAAATTGGTGTTGTTTTAAGCCACAAGTTTGTAGTAAATTTATTACTGCAGCTGGAGGAATCTAATAAAAATACCATTAGGAAGTCAGCATTAAATTCTCATTACAGATAAGAAAACTGGCTCCTAAATGCGCCACACTATTTATTGTAAGTTACACTACAGAGTTAAGATGGAAATGTAGACCTTTCTTACTCTAAAACCTAATTGAATGCCATTATTTCAAATTGCCACTTCACTGTAGGCGCATAGAAAAAGAACCAGAAATGAAATAATTTTTAGAATGAACATCTTGATATAAGCTGAAGCCCTTTAATGAATTTCTTGTGAAGTGTGAAGATGTTTGTGTTTGTGAGCACTTACATGCAATTGAAAAGATTAGGTCTAGGTTTCTTAGTGAGTCTCTATGCCTGAGGCTATGACCTTCAGAAGTGATTCTTTGTTGTTTTCTTGTCCCTTTAAATGACACAATATGTCCTTGGGGCTGGAATTCCTTATTTACAGAGTGTTCTCTAAAAGACCACTTTGAAGGCTTTGGCTCTGCTCCCCACTTGGAAGGAATGAGTTTTAATGAAAGGATGTTAGGTGATGGGGGTGGGGAAAGGATAGGGAGAAGAGGTGGATTATGGGACTCCATTATCCTCCATCTACCATAAGATTGTTGCTTTGCCATGGATCCAACTGACCAACTGACCTGGCTCAAAACCTCGAAAATGATGAGCTAAATAAAGCTTTTCTCTTTATAGGCTGATTTATGTTGGAGATTTTATAGCAAAGGAAAGGTGAGCTCACAGAAAACTGACTTTGGAGAAGTCTACTAAGGAAAGCCTAGAAGGTTAAGTAGAACTTAATGGGCTCCAAAGACTAGAATCTTGATAGAAAGACAGACAGAAGAGATGATGCTGATGAAGTTTGAGGCAGGAATGAAGACTACACTGGAGACTGGACTGTGGTTTCTTCATGCTACATGGTGTCAAAAAATTAGACTGCATTACGATTCTGCCTAGAGACTTGGTGGAAAACTGATGCAAAAGGTGACAGACTAATTTGCCTTGTGTTTCAGAGACTTGGACCTGGACTTGTAAGCAATCCTGGTTCGGTGAAGACATTGGGGGATTTTTAGAGTGGATCAGATGAATTTTGAGGAGTGCTTTCATTAGAGAGGAAATGTCCTCCAAGGCTCTCTGGGCAGGGCTTAGTTGCCAGCCTATGGTGCTCTGGGGAAGCTGTAGAGTCTCCTGGAGTAGATGAATGAATAAGTAAATAAATAGTAGAAGGAAATGAAGTCATTGAGATTTTTCCTTCCTTAAAGAGAATATGGACACCTAAGCCTGTTCCTGACTTTCTCTCATTCTTTTGACCTTACAGTTGCCAGCATGCTATCTATAATAAACATATGCCAATATAGGCTCAAATTAATGGGGCCAAAATAACTCTAGACTGAACTGTTTGAAACTTATCAGATGAAATAAAACATTCCTTTTGTAAAGTTGAAGATTTATTTATCCCCACCCCCCACCCCCTGCCTCACAGTATTGGAGGCTCACTATTAAGCCTTTTAACTTTTGTTTTGAAGATATTACATTTGATCATAGGGCCTCATGCTTGATAGGCAGGCCTTGTACCACTTAAGATCTGCTAGTAGCTGTTCTTTCCATTAATTTATCTTTCAGATTTGGTGCAGTATGTCTGGGGCCATCCTCAAACCACAATCAACCCAATCCGTCTCCCAAGTATCTGGGAATGTTGACATGTATCCATACATCGGATCCTTAACTTGATTTTTTTACTGATATTATCTTTATTATTTATTTTTAAGCTATAAACTTTGAGGTACAAATCTTGCTTATATCTATATGGTGTTATTTTAACATGTACTTTTTGATAGTCAGCAATTATGAGCTTTAAAAATTATTGTAATTAATAGAAGGGTTACATTATATTCTCCAGATAGAAGGTGCATTACTTCACAAACATTGATACCCTTTCTTATGTTTTGTTCCCCATTTCCCTCCTCCCATCCACACCCCTCATCTTGTTTTCCCCTCTCTTTATCCTATTTCAAATAACCAAATAAATATATATACAATATATCAGATAACAAGGTGAAACATCAAAAGAGATGACAGATAACAAAGTACATTAAGGACAACAATCCTCATTATATGGCTTTTGTTTCTATATCCTAGAAGTCCTTTCATTTAGCTTCATCCTATATGCCCTTATGTGTCTAGGTTTCGCTCTATTGTAAACCTCTGCTAGGATAGCCCAAGGTTAGCGTGTACTTTTAAACATTTCTTTTTGTTGACTTTTAAATCTAGTCAATAACTCTGGCTCACCTTTTATAAATATATTTGGTAGACTATAAAACAATATGCTCTAACAAATACATCAAAAGTTCAGTGGTTTACAAAAGATAGAAGTTTTCTTTTTTTAGGTAACAGTCCAGAGCAGGTACACAGGTCTTGGTCCATGAGGTCCTGTAAGGTCAGGTATTAGTAATCTCTTAGTTATCTCCCATTGTCAATCTGAGACATTCTAGTTTGATCATTTATTTTTTCCAGTCCTAGGGCTTGAGTTTAGGGTCTGGGCACTGGGCTTACTCAAGGATAGAGCTCTACTCCTTCAGCCACAGCACCACTTCTGGCTTTTTCTGTTTTTGTAGAACAGAGGACTCAAACCCAGGGCTTCATGCAGATTATTTTGGAGACAGAGTCTTGTGGACGTTTATGCCTCAGCTGGCTTTGTACTATCTTCTTCAGAATCTCAGCTATGATTACAGTCATGAACTACTCTTGCCTGCCTGAAAATAATTTCCTCTTTTATAGAATTGCTAAGAGCCTAGCGACATGGCTACACTTATAAGTATGTTTCTAGATAAATGATAAAATGCAAGATGCAGTGAGTGGAACAGAAGACAGTTTCCTGCAGGCCATAGTGAATTGAGTGAATTTTATTCATAGTAATTATTGATGTATTTATACCACTGTAAATTGTTTATGCTTACCACCTTTTGTTTTCTTCTTTTCTTCCTTGACACCAACATTTTTTTCAGGCTTAAAAAGGAAATTTAAAAAATTTTGTTGTAATGTATAAAGGGGTTACAGTTATATTCTCCAGATAGTGGGTGCATTATTTCTCATACATTGATACCCCTTCTCATGTTTTTGTCCCCATTTCCCTCTCCTACCCCTCCCAATCATCTTGTTTTCCCCCTTCCCTTTCCTATTTCAAATAAATAAATAAATGTTTATACAATATGCCAGGTAACAAAGTCAGATAATGTAACAATATAATATTAACCAAAGGGCAACAAAGGAGAAGAGCAATAACATAGTACCTTAAGAACAACAATCATACAAGATAAAGCTCTTGTTTCCATATCCTGGAGATCCTTTCATTTAATACCAACATTATTATACTGTTAAAGTTCTTTCTCTTCATTCACTTGGAATATATATCTATATAAATATATACACACATATATAAAATGTATTTTCAAGATTCATCATAATATTTAAATACAATTATGATTTTGCAAAATATAAGTAAGAAAATTTCATAATTTTTTTATTCTCTAGAGGTTTTTAACTCCTGCTGAGCATGAAAATATTCATTTGGAAGTTTTAACTTTACTGTCATGAAAGCACAAAAAGATACAAGAATTTATAGTCAATAATTGTATAACTATCATTTAGAAACCTCCTCTTTTCTTAAATTTGTTATTTTTTCTTCTGGGCATAGTTTATTTCCCTTACTTGTTTTCTCAAGGAGAATTCTTATTGTGTAAATAGTATTCATTTCTGTAAGTTGGAAATAGCACTTATTTTTATCTTACTTTTTAGTGATGGTTTAGCTGAGTTAAAGATTTAGGTTGCTGGCTACTAATGAATATTGATCAGATTTCTATTGCATTTTCAGTGAATTCTTCAGTCCCAGCTTCAAAGACATTGGTTATATATTTAATGATATTTTTGGAAAAACTTTAGCCCTTTTATTGAATATCTTGTTTCTTGATTTTTTATTTAAAAATCTAAATGTAAGATGCTTGTAAGTTGCTATAGCCTTACTTTTGTTCTATATTTGAACATAATTTTAATTGTCATTGTATATTTATATGTCCATGGTTCAGGATTAAGTATTGTTGCTTCTCCGTGAAGCAATTCAGGAATGGGGAGGGACACACAGAGCCAGCCTGTAGTCCCCTGGAGCCGAGCGAGATGGTAAGTATTGATGACCTAGCCCTCTCCCAATTACTGGGGAAGAAAAAACCACACTGAATCAGGAGCAGTGTTAACCAAGAAAGCGCATCAGATCTCTCTGCTGATCTCTGCTGATCTGATCTGCTGTTCTCCCTTTATTAGTTATATATTGTTGAGGTAGGAGAAGGTGGGAACTGGGAAGCTAGCCAATAGGAAGAGGGCCACCGTGCTACCACTATGGGTCTGGGGGTGACTTTCAGGTACTGGGCTGGACAAGTGCAGGAAAGACCTGCGCTGCTGCAAGACCCGCGAAGCTGCGGGGGGCTCAATCGAGTCACTTACACAGAGATGCCTTAAGAGAGGTATGCAAGGAGTGAATGCCTGGCCAAAGCCCTTTAATTGCAGCTGAGTCAGAATCAGGCCTCAGAGATGGAGGTCAGGCCCCAACAAAGTGTCTTGATAACCTCTCTTTTATTTATTATTTATTTTTAATATGTGCCAGTAATGGGGCTTGAACTCGAGACCTTGTACTCTCTCTGGCCCTTTTCCCGCAAAGCTGGCTCTCTAGACTCTAGCATTTCAGCTATGCTTCCAGTTCCTTGAACATCCAGTTTCTTTTCTTTTTCTTTCATTTTTTTAAATTGTCTGTTTTTATTTTTAATTGTTTTTAATTGTTTTGGTTGTGAGGTTTGAACTCTGGGCCTGGGTGCTGTCCCTGAGCTCTTCAGCTCAAGGCTACTGCCCTACCCCTAGAGTCTCAGCCTACTTCCCAATTTCTAGTGGTTAATTAGAGATAAGAGTCTCATATTCTTTAGTTCTGGGGTTGGCTTTTAACTTCGAGATTCAAATAGACAATTTTAAATGAAAGGTACCAACTTGCATAAGACATATACAGTAAGATTTGTTATGTGTTCCATCTCATCTGTATACCGTGGAGCTAGATCAGTGTTGTCAGAAGACAAGCAGTAAAAAGGGTGTTCAGAGAGAGCACCGGGAACTTTTAAACAAGGAAAGTACTCTGAGTTACTTAAAAATGATGGACACCTGTCATAAACATTTGTTGATGTCCATTGAATGCACTCCAGGCATGATTTTAGCTAAGTGTGGATTCTGGGTAATAAAATAGGTCAAGTTTAACAAATGTATCAATACAGAGAATGTACAAAAAATGAGAAAGATTGTGTGGATAAAGGAATAAGGAATTATAATATCACTCTCTTCCTCTACTTTTTTCTGTGAACATAAAAGTTGCTCCAAAAACTAAACATTTTTAAATAAAAAAAACACATAACATTGTCCCAATGTGAGTATCATGAATGTAACATAAAACGGGGAAAAGTAAGAAGACATGATATGTAAATAGTTTTGGATGGCTGAATTTAAGAATGTGCACTTTTAAAATATTAGAAATCTATTATTAATTTTGCATAATAGAGTTCCGAGTAATGCTATTAAATATGAGACTTTTATGTATGTTTTCAATCTAGGTTCAGAACTCTGTCATTTTTATGTCTACATTGAAAAGCTGAACATATGTATGAGTGTTAACTGAAGTGTGTAAAATTAAAATAGCACTTTTCTCTGTGTAAATGTGTTCAATTCTGCAATAAATCAAAAGTATAGCTTAGAACTCATTTCCTTTTCTTGTATGGCCTAATGGGAAAATAGGATCTAAAGAACATAAGATTACATTTTCTTCCCACTCTACCAGATGGATATTCATTTGTAGAACAATGATGTGTTCTGAATGGAAAGAAGAAAATTCTAGTCACTGCAGAAAAGATTGGTATGTATTTTCAGTTTCCTCCATATCTAATTAGTAGGGCATTTATCTGATGGACAAACAATTGGTGTCTGGAAATAATTATAGACTATCCATGAATACTTGATTGAGTCTTCTTGTTGAAATTCTGAAGCAAAAATAAAAGTAAATGTAATTCCAACTATTTCTGTAATGGAATTCTAATGATTCTAGCAGCTGTCCTTCTCTAGCTTCAAGAGCAGAGCTGACCTATAATAGTAGTGTTAGAAAATAAAGCTAAGAATGAGCTGAGATTCAAGAAAAGAAAAACAAAGAGAATGAAATTTTCTTTTAACTTTAATCTGGGTGTGAATTGATAGCACCTTACAAAAATAGAAAGCATGGTATTCAACTTGCTTCTCTTTAGAGGAAGGGTAAAATTAAAAACAGCAAGCAGATCATTGCTAGAAGGATTATATTTGAAAGTAGACAAGGTGATAGTGACAGAATGCACTCATTTGTAAATTACACTTTTATTTTGTAATGACCTGTCACTACAGCAATATAAATATATACTGTAATTCATTACTTATTATCACAGATTCTTAAGATATTAATTGTTTTGCCATTTAATAAAGCAGTTTATGTATACAATGCTCTCAATCTGTATCATCCCTTCAACATTTTCATCTCCCTTTGAATCACCTTTTTCCTTATTGGTTGAATAACTAAAATCACAAAAGGGCTAGGCTTACAGGGCAGAATGCATACCTTAGCAGACTGAGCTCCAATTTTGTTGTATATACAATTAATTCTTGACTGCATTCTTCCTCTTCCCCCATTCGTTCCTTACTCCTCTCTTCTTGGGGTCTCTCTCCCCATTTCAAGTACATATTTTCTAGTACTTTATTTTGTTGGGCATTCACTTCATTTTTCTAAAGAATTACAGTATTTCCACTCTCCATAGAACATATTATATTACAGCTAATTTGCAACTGCTTGCATACTACCCAGTATTTTTACTTATATGTTTATAGGTATATTCTACCTACCATAAATGAGGAAAACCATGTAACCTGTGTTTCTCTGGGTCTCACTTAATACATTCAATATAATTTTTTCCAATGTAATTTTTCTTTCTGCATTTCCTTATAAATGATTCCATACAATTCTTTTTGATGAATGAATATAATTCCATAGTGTATACATAACACATTTTCTTGATCCATTCATTCATTAGAGGCAACTGGGATGATTCCATATTTTAGCTATGGTAAACAGGGCTGCAATGAATATAGTTATACTGGTGGCTTTATTGTAGCCTTGTTTGTGATCTATTGGGTAATTACCTAGGAATGGAAAGGCTGGGTCTTAGGGTAGTTCTATGTTTAGTATTTTGAGGACCCTTCATACAGCTTCCCAAAATGGTAGAATAATTTATATTCCCACCAACAATGTAATAGAGTTCCCTATTGATGGAATCCTTTCCACTATTAGTTATTGTTATTTTTCTTGATAATGGCCATTCTAACTGGGGTGAGGTAGAATCTCAGTGTGGTTTTAATTAGTATTTTCTTTATATCCATTTAATTAGCATTTTCTTTATGTCTTTTGGTCAGTTTTACATCTCCTCCTGAGATGTGCCTTTATATTATCCCCATTTTGTAATTGTGTTTTTGTTTCATTGCAGGTTTATTTTTTGAGGGTTTAATTTCTGAACTCTTAAGCATAATTTGGCTATTAGCCTTTGACTGGTGTATATACTGGTTAAAATCTTTTTTCATTCTGTGGAGTTTTTATTTGGTTTGTTAGCTATGCACTTTTGCCATATAGAAACTTTTATGTTTGATGTAATACCATTTACAAAGTCTTTCTTTGATTGTTGTGTTTCTGGATCTTTACCTAGAAAGTTTCAATCTCTTCCAAGGAGATCTAATGTTTCCCTTACTCCTTCCTGTAATAGTTTCATGTTTTCTGGTTGAGATCTTCAATCCATTTTTGAATTGATGTCAATGGATACCCATGCAAGATGATATATCAAGATCTAGTTTCAGTTTTGTGCAAGTGAATATCCACTTTTGCCAGCACAATTTATTGAAGAGGCTATTTTTCTTCTAAACTGTGTTTTTGGCTACTTTATCAAATATTATATTATTGTTATTATAAGTAACAGGAAATCTGATATATTCAAAACTTTGACTGTAAAATAAAAAAAGTTACTAATAACCACTCAGCACTGTATTTTCTTCTCTCTTAAACTTTTAATAATATAGTAAAATATATTGTTATCACTACAGTTCACATGTCCCTAAAGAGAGAGCCAGGTCATGCTGCCTTCCTGCCCTACCCATTTGGCTTTTACAGTCCCACTCTCATATCTGCTCTAGAATATGTCTGAAAGAAAATAATTCTCTTTGGGAACGAGGCAATAATCAGGAAAGAAACTCCTTTCACAATAGCCTCAAAGAAAATAAAGTACCTAGGAATTAGCTTAACTAAGAATGTAAAGGACCTTTTTGACGAAAACTTTAAAACCCTAAAAAAGGAAATTAAAGCAGAACTAAGGAAATGGAAAAACCTCCCATGCTCCTGGATTGGAAGAATCAACATTGTGAAAATGACAATCTTGCCAAGAGCTATCTACAAATTCAATGCAATACCCATCAACATCCCAATGTCATTCTTTAAAGAAATAGAAGAGGCAATCCAAAA
Organism: Megascapheus bottae; assembly: GCF_031878675.1. Classification (NCBI taxonomy): domain Eukaryota; kingdom Metazoa; phylum Chordata; class Mammalia; order Rodentia; family Geomyidae; genus Megascapheus; species Megascapheus bottae. The sequence goes on along the minus strand of NC_143513.1, from coordinate 29,944,351 downwards.
TTTCATATGGAATAATAAAAGACCCCGTATAGCAAAAACACTTCTTAGCAGAAAGAACAGCGCTGGAGGAATTTCAATTCCAAACTTTAGACTCTATTACAGAGCTATAATTCTCAAAACAGCTTGGTACTGGCACAGGAACAGGCCTGAAGACCAATGGAATAGAACTGAGGACCCAGATATTAAACCACAGACCCATGGCCACCTAATCTTTGACAAGGGAGCCAAAAAAATAGAATGGAAGAAAGACAGCCTCTTCAACAAGTTGTGCTGGCAGAACTGGTTAAGCACCTGCAGAAAACTAAAGCTGGATCCTTCTTTGTCACCTAGCACTAGAATTAACTCCAAATGGATCAAAGACCTGGAGGTAAAAGCTGACACACTGAAAACTCTACAGGAAGGAATAGGAGATACACTAGGCCTCCTTGGCACAGGGCGAAACTTTCTTAATAAGGACCAAGAATCACAACAAATCAGAGAAAGGCTGGATAAGTGGGACTGCATTAAATTGCAGAGCATTTGTATGGCAAAGGACATAGCTAGTAAACTAATCAGGAAGCCTACAGAGTGGGAGAAGATCTTCACCAACCAAATAACGGACAAAGGCCTCATATCTAAAATATATCAACAACTCAAAAAATTGAATCACTCCAAAACTAACCTCCAAAGTAACAACCATGCCATTAAAAAATGGGCCAAAGACTTAAAGAGAGTCTTCTCTGAAGAAGAAACAAAAATGGCCTATAGACACATGAAGAAATGCTCAACATCTCTGGTCATAAAAGAAATGCAAATCAAAACAACTCTAAGATTCCACCTCACTCCAGCTAGAATGGCCAGGATCAGGAAAACGAATGACAACAGATGATGGAGGGGATGTGGCCAGGAGGGATCACTACTACACTGTTGGTGGGAGTGTAAACTTGTTCAACCACTATGGAAAGCAGTGTGGCAGTGCCTCAAAAGGCTAAACATAGAACTCCCCTATGACCCAGCAATTCCACTACTTGGCATTTACCCAACCACCCAGAAACAAGGACATACTAAACCCACTAGCACAACAATGTTCATTGCAGCACTATTCACCATAGCAAAGATATGGAACCAACCTAGATGTCCCTCAGTTGATGAGTGGATCAACAAGTTGTGGTATTTGTACACAATGGAATTCTATGCTGCTGTCAGAAAGAATGACATGGCCCCATTTGTTAGGAAATGGAAAGACTTAGAAAAAATCATATTAAGTGAAGTAAGCCAGACTCAAAGGAACTTAGCTCAATGGTTTCCCTCATTCATCATAATCAGTAGAAACCTTGGGCTCTACTAGCAGAGATTTGCAATAGAGCAAAATCTTGATACATAAGGACATATAATGTGAAGCTAATTGAAAGGACCTCCAGGATAGTGAAACAAAAGCCATATAATGAATGATTGTTGTCCTTAATGTACTATGTTGTCTCTCATCTCCTTTGCTCTCCCTTGGTTATCTCATATTGTTACAGTATCTCACTTTGTTATCTGATATATTGAATTTATTTGTATTTGGATATTTGAAATTTGATAGGGAAGGGAGGAAAACCAAGACGGGTGGGGGGTGTGGGGGGGGGAGGGAAACGGGTACCAAGACATGTGAAAGGGTATCAATGTATGTGAATTAATGCACCTTCTATCTGGCAAATATCATGTAACCCTTTTACTAATTACAATAAAAAAAAGAAAATATATATATAAAAAAAGAAAATAATTCTCTTTGTCTTAGGGCAAATCCAATATGTGCAAACGATGTGGAAAATAAGGCAATATTCATTCTTTGAGCCTACAAGTTTTATCTTTGCTTCTAGGATCAGGGAGCAGGAATATATTAGTAACATAATTTGCTTCCCATTAATACCAGATTTCAATGCTTATTTCTCTTTAGTTTAAGTGCATCAATTGTAATGCAAATAAACTGAAGATGGATCAGTTTTCCATTTAAAACTTCTCTCTCTCTCTCTCTCTCTCTCTCTCTCTCTCTCTCTCTCTTCCTCTCCCTCTCTGTCTCTGTTTCTATCTGTCTCTGTCTGTCTGTCTGTCTGTCTGTCTGTCTGTCTGTCTCTCTCTCTCTCTCTCTCTCTCTCTCTCTCTCTCTCTCTCTCTCATATCTTTCTTCCTTGTGCTGGTCCTATGGATTGAACTCAGGACTTGGATATTGTTCTTGAGCATTTTTGCTCAAGGCTAAAACTCTATACTCTACCACTTGAGCCACAGTTCCACTTCTCATGTTTTATTTTATTTTTCTTTGTGTTACTAGCTGGCAATTAGACATTCATGCTGGGCTGGCTATGAACCTTGATTCTCAGTCTCAGTTTCTTGAGTAGTTAGGATTACAACTACCTAAAGTTGTATTAACTTTCTTCTAGGCAAATGTTTTGCTGTGTTTTAATATTTTGTTCTGTTTTTCTATCTATCTATTCATCTGTGTCATTCTTTCTTTCTGTCATCTATCTATCTATCTATCTATCTATCTATCTATCTATCTATGTATCTATCTATCTATCATTGTGTACATTGTAAGGATATTGTTATCAGTGACTCTCTGAATTTAGGGCTATAGCTGTATATGACCATAGTGGAGCTGTAAAAAAATCTCTTCCACAGTGCCACTGCAGTTGCTGTCAAGTCATAGTGTGATGTGTTATTCAAGTGTGCGTGGCTGTTTGGAACAATCTATTGCACTGCCAGTGGTATCAAAATACATCAATAAAATGACATACCATGCATAGAAAAAGATAATAAAATGCTAAATAACTATGCTACTGATTTATGTATTTATCATACTATATTTTCAGTCATTATTTTACAATGCTTTTTGTATGAAAAATATAATAGTTGGAAACTCAAGAAGCTGAGATCAGAGGACTGTGGTTCAAAGCCAGCCTAGGTAGGAAAGTCCTTGAAACTCTTATCTCTAAGTGGAAATCAGAAAGTGGAAACAAGAAAATCAGAAGTGGAACTGTGGCTTGTCATGGTTTTTAGTCCTCGGTCCCTCCTGACCTGCAGGAGGAATAGAGAGAACATGCCCCAACCAGGACAAGCTGAGACAGGAGAGGGCTGACTGACCACCCGCACCCAGCTCCCCCTCACCTGAGGACAATCAGATGTGTTAGGGAGACCAGTCAAGGCAGGGACTCATTTATTGAGGAAGTACGTTCAGCTAATATAGGGTACAGAAGGCTATCAGCACAAAGGTAGGCAGGGCAGGGGAGGCTCACGTGTTTTCTTTCACTATAGGTCTCAGCAGAGAGGGATAAAGCAATAACACATTCGTACCCAATGGTAATCAAGTCTCAGCAGAAAGTGATTCATAATACCAATGATATAGTTCAAAGTTAGGCATGGCATTCATACATGACAGCTCATTTGTGTGGTTATCTTACTCAGTGATGCAGATTCATGAGCCAGCCTCACACTGCACTCGCCTCCCAAAATCTCCCCCATCATTATTTTAAAAGAAGCGAATCTGCCTATCTTAGGTTGGGTGTTTCACTGACTCTGCCTTACTCGTCATGGGGATCTTCTTCAGATCAAGCTGGCTCTGTCTTAGGTTGGTCAGAGCAACATCCCACTGTACCTGTCCCTGGTTGCGATTCCTCTCGGGAAACTCATTTATCTGGAGCCTGATTTTTTTCCATATATTTTTTATTGTACATAATAGAAGGGTTACATGATATTTGCCAGATAGGAGGCGCATTAATTCACATACATTGATACCCTTTCACATATCTTGATCCCCATTTCCCACCCCCACCCCTCATCTTGTTTTCCCTCCTTCCCGAATGAGGCTAGCTAGGATTTTTCTAGGCAGGCATAGAAGACTTGAACCTGTAATCATTCTCCACAAGTGCAGTCTCTACTCTTGCACATCTGTTATTACTGTCTTCTTTGTCTCTAATTTATCCTATCTCAATTTCCAAAAATGACTCTGGTCCCTTCATTTTAAGGGGGTTGATGGGCAAAGATCCATCTTCTGTAACTTCTTCAAGTTGACTCAAGGGACCCTAAAAAGCTTAGCCTATTTTACCAAGGGGTTGCCAGGATTACATATTATGAGTGAAATTTTACTCCAAACCTGGAGGTCATATAAAACATTTAACAACCGCACAAACCTTTTTTTAACAACTATACAAACCTTTTCTTTGGCTACAACAGTGTAGCTTACTTAGCACTCATTTGCAAAGGCATTTTCTTGATTGTTTGGGGAACTTAATCTCTGAGAACATAACAATGCTTCAGTTACCTATGTAGGCCTATATACAGATCCATGGGGACAAAGCCTCAGGTCCACAAACTTCTGAATAAGAATCTGTTGTTCTCCACTGGCCTGCTGGAAATTACTATAAAGAAACTTAAAATGTAAACAATTCTATGCATTGCAATACCAGATTTCTGCAGATTTCAGAATCTTTAGAAAAATCATTTCAACCAGTTCCTCTTTTAAACAATTCAATACTCCTTTGAGACTTTGGAAACATTCAAACCTAATCATTTTCTTGAAGTTTAGACTTAGATTTACCCAATTGCCTTTGTTTCAAGTATAAATTCATCCATTATTTTACATAGCATGCTGACAATTTAATCTTGAATATGTTCACCCACACCCACTCACACACACACATTCATACTCAAAGATCTTAAAGTGCACAAAATTAATATCGGCTGATCATTTTCTGGAAGTTTTAATTTGAAGGGAGTTTGCCAATCTATTCTTGCAGGTAAGAACCAAGATTTAAAACAAAGCTTTCTAACAAGGCAACTTAGCTGAAATTTATTTTTCTTTTTTTCATATATTTTTATTGTAATTAATAGAAGGGTTACATGATATTTGCCAGATAGATGGTGCATTAATTCCCATACTTTGATACCCTTTCACATGTCTTGATCCCCATTTCCCTCCCCTCTGAAATTTATTTTTCTAGAGCTTGTTCCTGATGTCGGACATTGGAGGCTCCGCTCTACTCTTTCTATAAAGGTGGCAAGATCCTTGGTAGTCTTTTGAGTATTGGAGGCTCGGAGGGGCCTTCTTCCAATTTTTCCACATGGCCAGTCCTAAAGCCCACACCTGTTCTTGGTAGGGGACAGGGATAGTAGCCTGCTGGAGGTCTGTGGAAAATGGATCACTGGATCCTGATAGCATCCCATAAGTAAAGATTGGCCACCATTATCCAGGGAGCAGAGCATGTTAAGGCCTCCCAGACCTGCTCAGCCTGGGGATCCGAGATCTCCAAACCTCGGCTTTTAAGAATAAATCTCAACACCTTGAGCACCAGATCCTCATGCTTGGTGTGAGATTGCCCCATCCTTTTGGGGAGAACCTTTCCTTGTACCTCACTAGGCTCAACTCGCCAATGATTTTGCTTTTGATGAGCACTCTTTTCCTGCCCCATGTTGGGCACCAGAATGTCGGGGTTTTTAGTCCTAGGTCCCTCCTGACCCACAGGAGGGATAGAGAGAACACGCCCCAACCAGAAGGACCCGAGAAAGGAGAGGGTCGACTGACTGCCCGCACCCAGCCTTCCTTCACTGGAGGACAATCAGACATGTCAGGGAGACCTGTCAAGATAGGAACTCATTTATTGAGGAAGTACATTCAGCTAATATAGGGTGCAGGAGCCTATCAGTACAAATGTGGGCAGGGCAGGGAGATCCACGTGTTTACTCTCCCTATAGGTCTCAGCAGAGTGATAAAGCAATAACACATTCATACCCAGTGTTAATCAAGTCTCAGCAGAAAGTGATTCATGATATAGCTCAAAGTTAGGCATGGTGTTCATACATGACAGCTCATTTTTTTGTGTGGTTATCTTACTCAGTGATGCAGATTCATGGGCCAGCCTGACCATGCACTCGGCTCCCAACATTGGCTCAAAGTAGTATGGTGGGAGCCTTGAGCAAAAAAGCTCAGGGACAGCACCCCAGGCCCTGAGTCTAAGCCCTGTGATCAACAACAACAAAATAAGATAATGTAAATCCAGGTGTTGTGTGACCCAGTAGGAGAGTCACATTTCTCTAGATTGAGTCTGGAGGATTCATTAAGATATGGTAATTGGATTAGGTTAAATACACACCAGATACTTTTATTTTATTATTTTACTTACTTATTTATTTTTTATTGTTGGTCATGGGGCTTGAACACTGGGCCTGAGCACTGTCCTTGAACTCTTTAGTTCAAGGCTAGTACTCTACCACTTTGAGCCACAGCACTACTTTTGGTCTTCTGTTGGTTATCTGGAAGTAAGAGTCTCATGGACTTTTGTGCCCAGGATGGCTTTGAACTGCAAGCCTCAGATCTCAGCCTTCTGAGTAGCTAGGATTACAGGCATGAGCTATGGGTGTCAAGCACATTAGATGTGTTTATATCAATAACATTTTCTAAGTTGTATTTCTAAGAGGGATTCTCCCTATGATATGTGTTTGATTGAATATGTATGTACATAGATATGTTCATTAGAATGTAACCATTAGAATATCAATGTGTCAATTTATTGATAATAATGAAATAGCAAAACAATATGAATTAGTTTTTACTTAAAAAATTCTACTGCAGCCTGGTATAAGTTTGAAATTACTTTTACTTTTAACATTTTTTTACGGGGGTGGGGGAGTCATGGGGTTTGAATTCTGGGACAGGGCACTACCCCAGAGCTCTTCAGCTCAAGGTTACCACCCTACCACTGGAGCCACAGCACCACTTCCTGTTTCATAGTGGTTAATTAGAGATAAGAGTCTCATGGATTTTTTTAGTGCCCAAGCTGGCTTTGAACTGTGATCCTCAACAAGACTGAATATGTTCAACAGGTTGACATTGACATATAAAATATGTTTTTAGTAAGCAGTATGCCTCAGTTATTAAATCCAGTATAATAGTCTTAGTCTATTGATGATATTATTTGGAGAATTTAATATAATTACTATTTTGTTTCCTCAATCATTTTATATTTTCCTTTGAACTATTGCCTTTTGTTATTTTCTGATCCACCTATGAGATTAATCAAAAGATATTTTATGCAACGCTTCTATTAGACTGTTAATGCATTTATTAAAAATGCTTCTTATTTAAAAATGTATTATACAGTTTTGAAATTCATTGTTTGAAATTCAAATATCTAGCTCATTGCTGTTGAAATTATTTCTTTGAATTGTTTAAAGAATTGATGATTTTTATTTGATACTCTTCTGAAGTGACATAGTTTTTCACTAAATGCTTTGTACCATATTTGAAAAACTTTAGAGATTTCATAGCATCTTCCCCCCTCAGCCAGAGTAAGGTACTTATTTAATTATTTATTTATGTGTTTATTTATTTAGTCAGTCCTGGGACTTGACCTCAGTCAGGAACCAGATGCTATTCCTGAGTTATTTTGTCAAGGCTAGCACTCTACCACTTGAGCCATTCCTCCAGTTCTGGCTTTTTAGTGGTTAATTTGAGATAAGAGTCTCCAGAAAGCTGGGCTCTGGTGGTTCATGCCTGTAATCTTAGCTACTCAGGAGGCTGAGATCTGAGGATCAAGGTTTGAAGTCAGCCCCAGCAGAAAAGTCTCTGTGAGATTCTTCTCTAGTTAACCACTCAAAAACCAGAAGTGGTGTTGTGGTTCAAGTGGTAGAGCACCAGCTTTGAGCACAAAGAGGCTTAGGGTCAGTACCCAGGCTCTGAGTTCAAGCCCCATAAGTTACTGACAAGAAGAAAAAAAGGACAAAGAAAAAACAAGAAAAGACTCTCCTGGATTTCCCTGCCCAAATTGGCTTTGAACAGTGATCCCCTGATCTCAGCCTTCTGAGTAGCTAGGTGTACAGACCTGAGCCACAAGTTCCTGGCAAATGGATTTTTCTTTCTTTCTTTCTTTCTCTCTCTTTCTTTCTTTCTTTCTTTCTTTCTTTCTTTCTTTCTTTCTTTCTTTCTTTTTTTCTTGATTTCTCTCTTTTTCTTGATTTCTCTCTCTTTCCTTTTGTCTGTTCTTTTTTTTTTCTTTTTGCCAGTCCGGGGATTTGAACTCAGGCCTAGGCACTGTCTTTGAGCTTTCTCAATGCTAGTGTCCACCACTTGAGCCACAATACCACTCTCTGCTTTTTCTGTGTACGTAGTACCAAGGAACCAAAACTAGGGCTTCGTGCATGCTACGCAAGCACACTACCACTAGGCCACACTCCTGGCCCTGAGCTCATTTTCTTAATCCAATTGTTTACTAGCATCCATGACACTAGCATTATCTGAGTTTTTACTATTCTGAGGCAACACCCTTTAGCAACTTTGAGATAAAGTTTTAGAGTTCTGTTTATTTAGGGAAAGTGGTGGCGAAGATCTGAGTCATGAAGGATAAAACTTCAGGTTTTTAGACCTGGGAATGTCTATCTTGATCCTCTGTAGCAAGATCAATTAGGATTTGGTGAATTAAATGGGGAAAGCATGGTATTAGTAGAAGTGCTTTTGTTGTTGTTTGTTTGTTTTTGATGCTTCTTCTTAGGAGCATGCCAATCTCTCAACTCTCTCCCTAACACCTCTACTCTAGCCCTGTAAAATTGTATTTTCAGATTTCCTGAATATCTTCTCTAAGCTTAGTATGAGCTGGTCCTCTCAAATGAATGCTGGAAAGATCTCAAGTTTCTGTTGCTCAGGAATCTTATATTATGAACTGCTTCAGTCTTCCCCAGCACTTTACTTAACTTTATCCTTCTGTGTTGCATGTGAAATTAAACGTTGTTTACAACAGGACTACTGAGTCACCACAGATCCAGGTCCCAAATTCAACTCTTAGGTGAAACAAAAACAGCAGGAATAGCACAGTTGACAGTGTTGAAAGTGACTTGATTCATTTGTTCCAACCACTTAAAAGTAACACATTGGTGAAATCCTCTACAATTTTGCGTCAAGGAACATTTTTCAAGATTCCCTTGTTGATTTGACTCAGCCACTTCTAGTTTCTTTTGCCCTTTTCTTAGACATTTGTACTAAGAATTGTTTCTATTTGGATAGAACCAAGGCATTTCTGTTGTCATCTAGTGCATTCTGTTTTTGACAATAGGAAAGAGAAGACCTTTAATAAGTTTTTGATTCGAGACCTTAAAGAGTTCTATCCACATGATAGCACAACCTTGGTCATAACAGGGAAAATGCAGTCATTGTTCTGGGAAGTAATTAGGTGGTGATTTGGAAGATGAAGATAAAGGATTTGAGAACACAGTGTGTGGGGAAATGGAGACATGGGAGCGGGAGAGAGTGTGCTGCATTGTTTGGGGCATTTATCAAGAAGTCTTCCTTCTACATGCTTGGAGTTCTGTAGCAAGAATCATATACAAATGGCCGAACTCAGAAGCAGTTGGTGGTATACTTCCAAAACTAAAAAGATATGCTTTCAGGCTCAAAGGCTTCTCAAGTGAGTAAGGTAGAGTAAGTGTTGAAGAAAAATAGGTTTATGTCAAAAGCCATCGCCATGAAGTGTGTATGTTACAAGAGAAAATCCTAAAACCTTTCTGAGTGGGAAATTTTGAAAAGAATGTTTAGAAAGGAACAAGGCACAAAGAAGTCTCAGTGCCCTTCGGATATAATGTCATATATAATGTCATTAGATAAAAGTGCTAGTTATCAAAGTTAGCACAGGCTTTGTTCTAAGTTCTTTGTGCAGGGATGTCCTGGTTTTCCTTTCAACCCAATGAAGAGTATATTTATGATTTGCCTTATATTACTTTACTGTACTTGTTGTAGGGCTTGAAGTCACAGACTTAACTTTGCTTAGCTTTCTTGCTCATAGCTAACACTCTACTACTTTAGTCATGTCTCAGATGAAGCATTTTGCCAGTTAATTTGCAGGCAACTTGTAGAGACATTTTTGATGGTCAACTTTCAACAGAAATGCTCAAATCTCAAACTCTTGATTAGCAAGACTTATAGGTGATATCCACTAGATATCTAATTTTTATGAAAGGAAATTAGACTCAATAATGTTAAATAACCTACCTAAGGTCACATAGGAGATGAGAAAATATCTACAAATTCAGAAAGGCTGTGTCTAGCATGTATGGCAGAATAATGCTGAGGACAATACATTTTCTTTTCTTTCTTTCATTTGTTGGTTATAGCATGTGAACTCAGGGCTCTGATGCTTTCTGTAGGCGCTTTTGCTCAAGGATAGCATTCTGTAAGTTTGAGCCACTGTTCCATTTCCAGTTTTGTGGTGATTGCAATTAGAGTTAAGAATTTCATAGATTTTTCCCAAATGGGCTGGCTTTGAATAGCTATCCTCAGCTCTCATCCTCCTCCTGAGTAGCTAGGGTTACAGGTGTGAGCCACCAGTGCCTGTCTGGAACATGCATTTTGTGTAGATGCAATTACACACATGTTAGTGCAAAATGAATACCTTTGTGAACACGTTGAGAGGTATGCATAGAAAGTGTATGTAATCTTGATTAAATCATACAGAAAATGAATGTGAATGCTGAAAGAAGGCAGAAGGATTGAATTGCAATTTTTTTTTGAGGTGGAGCTGAGGAACTGTGTTCAGGATGACTAGAGAGCTGTTCTAGATACAAAGTAATGAAGGTGTTCCAGGGAAGATGAATAGGATGCAACATCACCAAAGGCATCTATGAGCTAGACTGAAAGGGTGATTACAATGGAATGACAAGGTTTCTCCATGTGACACAACTGGAAAAGCTAGTGGGGTCACAGATCAGACTGGAATCTTGAAGGAGAGGGGTTCATGGCTTTAGGTGCCTCTCTGCTAACTGTGAGACTCAAGGGACTGTAGAACCCACAGATGGCACAGAGGGACAATTCCAACTTGGTGAAAGATCTTGATGAGTGTAAAATTTCAAAGTACTGTTGAGAACTTCTTGGCAAAGCATAATACTAGAAACAAGTCAAAATAATTTTAAACAAAGTTAAAAAAAGCAATAGACTGCTAAAAATATTTGCCCTTAATAAAGAAGGGAAAAGATTTCAATTTCAACAAATAGAATATAAAAAGAATATAAAAACTTCAAATAATTTTAAAAAGCAATTTAAAGTTGAAAACCCAATTTAAGGGAGATGAAATTCAAATAATGCATACAAATATAAAAAGGAAAAAATTGAATACACAAGAAACCATGGCAATACAAATTAATGAAATTGGGTATTCTTTTTATTCATTAGTTGAGAGAGAATGGAGAGAATATAAAATATTCTAACTCTGGATGATGGGGAAAATGAAAATTGAGAAAATAAGTCAATATAAATATTTGGGGCCAGTGTGGAAGGCTCTCATTTAGTTGATAAGGCAAAATTTTGCACTTAACCCTGCATATTTCATACTCTTGGGCAGAGTGAAGCAGGCACAAAAATATTTGCTACAATGATGTATGTGGCAGGTAAAAAAGGAAGCAGAAACATGAAACAATAATCTATGGCTTAACAGATAAATGTATTATCATTTAGCATGCAAATGTAAATAAAAGAAAACTTTTTCTATGGAAAATGGTAAATTATGGAACATCCCTTAAAGAAATATTATGTACAGAAAAGGAAACTATAGTTGTGTGGAGAGGGGGTGGAAGAAGGGTGTGCCTGTTCTGAATCTTAAACTCAGGGATTGGGTACTATCTTAAATTTTTTACTCAAGGCTGGTGGTCTACCACATGAATCACAGCTCCACGTAGGGCTTTTTGGTAATTAATTGGAGATAAACAGTCTTGTGGATTTTCCTACCCAGACTGTCTCTAAACTATGATCCTCAGACCTCAGCTTTGTGTGTAGTTAGGACAGTTCACACAAGCCAGTGGTATCTGGCTCAGTGAAATCCAGGTGTCAATGTTTGTTTTCTTTTGTTTTGTTTTTTAGAAGAAAAAAGATAAGGAAAATTACAGTTGTATGTGAAAGAATATACGCAAACCAATCTGATCTGAGTAAAAGTATTTGATGTGGTAAGCAACACTAAAAAGATGCAAAAATCTTTGAGAAAGAATTGAATAATATCAATTAAGTTAAATTATCCAAATAGATCACTAAAAGGAATACTTCCCTTTCTGTTTAGTATGTATCTTTTCACAATATATGTTGACTATTTTAATATACATAATTAGATACATGAAAACCTGATAGTTGTGGTTGGTTTCTTGACTGTTTTGATACTTTTATGTAGTTTTGTAAACTTTCCTGTTTTTTCCTCTCAAAGAACAGTTATCATGTTTTATAGTAAACAGATGAATTGATGTCATCTTATACAATTGTTTTATAAGATCTGGAGCTGGATAGCAATCTCTGCATAAGGAAGCATGATTGTTCAGCCTGACTTAGAACAGAACAGATTAGAACGAGCAGAAAGAGAAGAATTTCTTATATTCACCTTGCTGGTTTTGTTTTTTTTTTTGACACTGTGAGATTAAATAATGAGAACCTGAAGTGGGAGACTGGATATTGGTTATTTGCCCTTTATTGATGATTGATTAAGCCCCTTAAGAAGGAATGTTCAGAAGGGAATTGGCTTGGGTATCAATTTCACACAGCTCTTGAAAGAGAGATTTTGGAATCTGAAGCTGTTTTTTTCCATTGTCTGTGCCTTCAATCCTGATGCTCTAAGGACACAGAATTCTCCTGGACACTTGACTGAGGCTCTGATCTTTGGAATCATGTAGACCACTGCCATCTTGAATACTGAGTGATGTGAATGTGCTTGTGTTAAATCCTTAACCTCCAGTTCCTCACAGCAGGATAGTCTTAAAAAAGTATATTTGAAAAGGACAGGGTTCTAATCTGATCAGACTGGAGATCTATGGAGATGAAATCAGACCCTTCAGAGAAAGGGTTGACACACATGCTGGGTGCTGGTGGCTCATGCCTGTCATCTTAGCTACTCAGGAGTCTGAGATCTGAGAATCATGCTTCAAAGACTGCTCGGGCATAAAGAGCATGAGACTCTTTATCTCCAATTAAGTAACAGAAAATCAGAAGTGGTGTTGTGGCTCAGGTGTGAGAGAGTGCTAGACTTGAGATGAAGAACTAAGTGAAACTGCCCGGGCCCAGAAGTCAAGCACCACGACTGACAAAAGGAAAAAAAAAGAAAGAAGTTTACATACATAAAACAGGTCATCTGTAAGCTGAGAAGAAATGCCTTAGGAGAAACCAATCCTAGGAGAACTAAAGTTGAACTTTCAGTGTCTATAGGCATAATAAAGGAAAACTCTCATGTAGCTACACAGTCTATGTTGCTCTGTTATGGTAAGCCTAGAAAACAAATACAAAGTTCAGCGTTCTCATACACAGTATAATAGCAAAGTTTTCTTGTGATAAATGAAAGAAACTTTAAGCCTTGACCTGAAAGATGATTGATTAGTCATAAACTGATATGGTCTTGTGAATACAATCTAGGAAGAAAATACAAGAGAGAAGCAGAAGAAATGAAGGAGATATTCATTTAATTTATTTTTAATTTTAGAAATAAAGTTAGCTACAATACAAAAATCTGTATAAACCTTCGTTAACAACAGAGACTGTCTCGGTTTTGTGTAGCTATGTCAAAATCCCTGATACTGGGTGTTTTCTATAAAAACTGTTTACTAAAGTTACAATTGTGACTGGACAGTCCAGCCAACCTGGAACTAATATCTGTCAAGGACTCTCTGGCTGAGTCAAAGCGTGTCAGAGAAAGGGCAGGTATGGGTGTGTGGGGAGGGATCTTCTCTGTGCAAAGAAGATCAAATGTGAAGAGTGTCCTCACTTCTAATCAGAATAAACACTAGCCAGCAAAAATCATAATCATTCTTTCCCCGTGTGATATCTCCATGATCCATGTAGACTTAGGTCTCTCCTCTCAGAAAGCTCCCATGGGTTTTTGATACCAGAGTATTAAGGACTAAGTTTCCAATACATGAGTGTTTGTGGGAGTACAATTAAGCCTTTACTCAAATCATACTTGACAGTGAGAAGGCAGTCACATTATTGGGAAGAAACAAAATTTTCTAAAGTGACTTGAAAGCCAGAAATTTGAATTAGATTAGCCAGCACCTTTGAGGTTGAGAGGACAATGAAGTTACCAGAAGGTCTTGGTCAGTCTGATTAACAGCTTCTGAAGCAAGGCTGGGCCTTGAGGATACTCAGGATACTTGAGCCTCAGGATACTGATGCTACAATCCATGATTCTTTTCAGAAATTTGGCTCCAGAACTCTGAGGCAGGTGGATGATGATTTGTACGGCGGTTTTTAATTTGAGGAAAGGCAACATGAGCTGGAAGCTTGTTGGAATTCACATACTTGGATCCTACTCTAGACCTACCAATTATAACCTTCTGATCAGAACTACTGATCTAGAATATTCTGAAAGCTTGCCCCAGAAAGACCTCATAATTGATAGGGTTTCCTTCTCAATATTTAATCCATTTGCTTATTACTCTGACATGTAAAAGGAGAGAAAGGAGATAGATAAATGTGTATCTATTCTCTGCCTTTTGCACCAGAAACTGTAAAAGGGTAAATTAAGAACATTAAGGCTCTTGGTTCCAGTTTCATGGTCAAGTTCTGCAAGACTGCTACTTTTAACTACATTTAAAATGTTTGTTGTTTTTATTGATATTGGTTTCAATCAGATAGCATGGACTTACTGTAACATCGGTCATGTGTACCCAACCTGAAGGAAATGTTAGCTTTTGCATAGAATACATGTGCAAAGATTCCCATTCTGAACTTTGATTATATCCATGTGCCCATCATCCTTTCCACAGGATTAATTCATTTTTCTTGATAATTTCCATATTAACAATTTATATCCTGTGTTTCCTTTTTGCCTCTGAATTTAGCAATAATATCTTCTTTACCTTTATTATATTTCTTCATGGCTAGTGAAATACAAAGGAAATAAAAACAAAGAGGGTACTGCCTGTATCTATTCTGTACCAGGCCTGGCAGGAAATTTGGGTCAATACCTTTATCTTCCATTTGGTTCCCATGAGTGTGACTACCACCAACCCTAAAAATTACATGTCCCCCTCAGTTGTGCAGTGCATTTCATTTGGTGTTTATAAAGTCATTCACTCATTCAAACTCTACTTAGCTTTTTTTTTATTATGTGAACTTCATTTGGTTGGGTTTATAGGTCTCATGCTCCAAAGAAGGGGAAAAAAACCCAACTCTCTTTTTGTGATTTTCTTTCTTAGCAAGACCTATAAAATAACCATAATCTTAGCTTAGTGTATTCAAAATACTCTGTTTGAAAATGTACTTAAATTCTAGAAAGCTTTATAAAAATTTAAATTACAATGCTACTGTCTTTTGTACTTGTCATTATCTTTCCGAGACTTGTCACTTTCATGGCAGCACACACTGTATTTTACTTTGTGTTTAAAAATTATTTATGCTGAGCCATAAACTAGCTTTTTAAATGAATATTCAACAATGCCTTCCAAGTGGTGAAGTGTTCCAACCCTTGTCTTAAATCCTTCCCACACATAACTTCTAAATTCACTCTTTGAAGTTCAGCTCTGATCATGTCACTCCTATGCTCAAAATTATCAATGGCACCCTGTGGTTGAACAAATAAGCCATGTTCTCCCCCCTTTTTCTTTCTGAATTCTGCTTGCTTATCTTTGCTAACCTGGCCTTGGCTTGCTTTCAGCATATTACATCCCCACTTCAGAACATATATCAGAAAATGCTGTGTCTATAAGCTGCAGAGGTCATATTAAATGCGGTAGGGGCATTAATAACATTATTATTAACAGTAACAACAAAAATTGGTAGCATGAGAGTAAACCAGTAGTGGCTATTGAATTAAAATTCTCAGGAGCTCTGTGATCCCAATCGACCTTCACTGCACTCCTTTTGGGATTTCTCTACCAGTCCTGAGATACCTGTTTCTCTTTAAGTGGTCAGATGCTGAAAAAGACAGAAGAAAGACAATTCCCATTTACATGCCAGCTATCAAAAATTAGAAAAATTTCCAGCCAAGGTTCTTTAACCTATTGGAGAAGTATATATTTTATATCAGCCTCGTATCTAGACCAGAACCCACCTGGCCTGAGCAGGCTAGCTTAGGGGAAGATTATGGCTTTCTGCAGAAGACACAATTATGGGGAGGAGGAAGTGGGGAAATTTTGAGCTGATTTATACAATACAGTCAAATGAACTTACTCATTTTAAACAAAAACTGAGAATCTTATTGAGTTTTGTTGCTACAACTAACTGCGGACTGGGATACCTCATGTCTTGAACACCAAATGTGTATGAGTTGTCCAAGTCTACTTTTCTCATATTTCTTCTTCCCTTTCAGCAGTGTCAAGACTACAGAAATGACCTGTCTTACCTTTCCAAAGACTGAGATTGTTCATGACTTGCCTGTTCTAGAAATGCTTTCCATCTAGGAAAAGTACCCATGCAAGAGGAGGAAGGGACCATATTGGGCCTTTCTTTCTGGTGACTTCTGAGTTCACAAACAGTTCCAGACTGTAAAATAGTTACTGCTCTCCAATTCTGGATAGAACAAACCTAAGTCATTTACCTGCATTCTAGCTTATTCCTTTTCCCTGGAAGGCAGCTTCTTTCCCTCTTTTGTTAAATGTAACTTTAATGTATTGTTATTCAAATGACATTTTGAATTTGTAGAAACAGTATCTCCACTGATTTTTGAGGGGAAACCATTTTTATTCACAAAATATGAAAACCTAAATATGACTCAAATTTTAATAGAATTATAGCTTTCTTTAACTTAATTACATGAAGATTCCAATAGGCATTCTATTGTCTCTAGATTCATTTATTCATCAATGGGGCAGTATTGGTTTATAACTGCATCGATGAAGAAAGTATGCATAGTAATACATACTTGACAAGATAATGCTTGAATTATTCTGATGCCACCTTTCTGAAAGTATTTCATTCTTTTGAGGTTTTTTTGGTTACACAAATAGAAGAAAAGTAACATTAGTCAAACAAATTCCTTTCAGTATTTAATTAGAATTAATTATTTATCCATTATTTGACTTGAAGTATAACCAGGATTTTATGCCAACATTTTAGACGTGAGGGTTTTTTCAATGAGGAATGGATCCAATGAATTTAATCTCATGAATGCTATAATAAATGACTTTGTGTTTAAATTAGCTCCAATATACATAGTGTTAAGGAGACATGAATATCTACCAAAGTTTACATTAATTTAAAATGCTTAGCAAAACACACAATTAAGACTATTATTCTATGTATCTTGAGTGACTGAAAATAGAACTATGTATTGCTTCGTGTGAAGAAGGGTGAATATAATATCTAGATATCTACTTGGACTGGATGCCATTCATTTTGTGGATAATTACATTATCTACTTTCTTCCATTTCACATCTTTGGCCATAAAAAGTGGTATATTATCTAAAAACACTGCTAATTTAGCAAAAACTAATAGCAAACATAGTCTATTTTTCAAAAGTAACTACTTCTATCTTAGAAACAAAAAGAATTTATGCATTTTGTACTTTGATTCAAATCTACATCAATTTACAAAAATCGTTTTGTTTTGCAAATGAGTAATGAACATAAAATACAAAATAGCATGATAATTTTGGCAACCATTATTTGATTAGCACTCAAGATAAATATGGTTTTAACTTCCTCTTTCTAATTTGTCAAGGATACATGTACTTTTGGAATGTTTACTAAATTTGTGTATTTGAATTTGTCCCAAGAATTCATAGAATGGAAAGACTTTTAATTATAGGTACCCCAGGAAATGAGTTTATTTGCAAGGTACTTAGTATTCTAGAAAGTTTCTTGCCTTAGACAATTTTCTTCCAGAAATGCCCTGTAAGCACTAGATAACAGATTGCTGTGAACTTGCCTTTTCTTGTATGAAACCATCCAAACACTCCAGGAGACTTCCAGAGACATGACACCAGTTCTCTTTTCTGGAAACCTGCACAATGAGTTCGTCATAAACTTATTGGTAAGTAATAAAACTTAGCATGCTGAGAACACTTCCCCCAAAAAAAGTCTAAAGGGAAAGAGAAATCCATGTAAATAAGAATCTAACAATATAACTTGACAGAAGAGATACAAAAAAGTTATAATTTTAGTAAGATGTTCTTACTTTCTGTGCTTATTAAACTTCAGGAAATCTTATTGAAGTTAACATTTTCAGAGTCTCTGTCAAAGTCTCCCTTCAGCAGTTATTTTTTATGAAAAATATGGCACACTATATGGAAAATATTCAAGTAGAATCCCAGCAAGTGGTCTTGTGCACCATAAAGGAACACTGTTTTTGGCTACCCTGATAGCCATTTTGTGTATAGGTATTGAGAGGTGTCCTGAATTGTGGTCCTTTTGTTTATCTCCTTCCATGCTTGCCATAAATCAAAGTGTAGCTTCTGTTTACAAAGATTCCAGAAGTTCATAGAATCAGTTGCAATTCATCAAGTGTGTGTATTCTGTGGCATTGGGGGCAAGATAGATTTAGATCTATGTCATATTTAAGAACCAGCTGGAGACTTTCCCAATATTAATGGACAAATGCTGCAACTCATCAAGAGCCCACAAGATCATGGCAAGACCTTTAAATGAAATTCTGGCTATAATTACCTTCTGGTTGCCAGCCAAGGGTCTACACTTCATCTATAACTTCTGACAATACTCATCCTGCCTTTGATAGAATATGAGTTGTCAACTGAGAAGTATAAATGACAGGGACATAGGAATAAACTTTTCCAAAGTGGGCTTTAAAGCTGCATACTTTCCGTTAAAGTTGGTATTTCTACTCAAAGGCTGGCAGCTCAACTCTAATCTAGCAACATAGATCTGAGAATGGTGATTTGAAGTCATACTGGGCAAACATATCCCTGAGATACTGCCCTGATTGACCAGCAAAAAATAAAACTGAAGGTGTATCTCAAATAATAGTGTGTCATCCATAAGCTAGAAAGAGCTCAAGACTCCCAGATTAAGCCCCATGCCAGGACTGGCAGCCACAGTGAGAGAGAAGAGAGAGAGAGGCAGACAGAGAGAGACAGAGTTAGCCAGAGAGACAGAGAGAGAGACAGAGAGAGAGAGAGGAGGTGGGAGAGAGAATTGGTATTTCTTATAGGCAGAAGCTCATACTTATGAGATTACTCTATATACTAATCTAATATAGTATACTTGCCTTTTGTGAAATTACTATTTATATCAATTATAGAAGTTCGTTTTTTCTTTCTTTCTTTTTTTTGTGGGTTATGGGTCTTGAACTCAGCCTGGGTACTGTCCCTGAGCTCTTCAGCTCAAGGCTATCGCCCTACCCTTGAGCCAAGCCCCACTTCCCATTTTCTAGAAGTTACTTGGAGATAAGAGTCTCAGGTCCTTTTTGTGTCTGGGTTGGCTTTGAGACTTGACCCTCAGATCTCAGCCTCCTGAGTAGCTAGGATTACAGGCATGAGCCACCTTGTCCAGCAAGTTCGTTTTTTTTTTTTTTTTGCATTTTTTTATTGTAATTAGTAAAAGGGTTACATGATATTTGCCAGATAGAAGGTGCATTAATTCACATACATTGATACCCTTTCACATGTCTTGGTACCCATTTCCCTCCCCCCCACACTCCCCACCTGTCTTGGTTTTCCCCCCTTCCCTATCAAATTTCAAATAACCAAATACAAATAGCTGCACGCTCGGTCGAAGAGGACGACCATCCCCGATAGAGGAGGACCGGTCTTCGGTCAAGGGTATACGAGTAGCTGCGCTCCCCTGCTACCTGCTAGAACCTCCAAACAAGCTCTCTCAAGTTCGTTTTTTTTTTTAATGATGAGTCTGGGAGCCCTATAAAAGCAGAGCATGCAAAAGCATCTTTGTTCCCTGTAGCTTGTTTATTATTTATGAAATATTTCATTAGAAATATATGTAAGAATTAGTGAAAGATTTAGCATGGAATATTTCTTACAGAGTAGAGTTTATGGTTATTTATGTTTATATGGTTATATGGTTGTATGTGGTTTTGGTCCAGGATCTTAAATCTTCGAATAAACTCCTACTTTTGTAATCATATTTTAAATATTTTATTAGAAATTTTTTCTTTATTACAATGAAGATGGGAATATTTCTGAATACTAATAATTACATTAAATTTTCTTAAATATATGCATTTGTCTTCTCCAGAGATTACTGGATAACTTTGAGGATGCTTTATTGTAATTATTCACTAAGTAAATTATATTTATTAATATTTATTTTGATTATATATTTATTTATGTGGAATAATTATTATAATTATTTATTAAAGTAAATTATTTTATTTTCCCCTTTCTAATGATAACATAGACATCGATGAATCTCTAAACGTTAAGCTTTGTCTAGTCCTTTAGTTCATATGTGACAAATTACAAATTAATTATATGTTGATAATTCATTCATTTGGATAAACCTTTCATTGTTTGAATGATAATTAATAACATTTTAAACATAATAAAATAGTATAGTCATTGAATTCATAGAATATTCTCCCAAGGGTCTCTGATATAATAAAATATTTTTTTCAATTATCTAGTTCCTTATATCCAATATTTAGTTTTCTGATTACATAAAATCTGAAATGCTTTTTGTGGAGTAGAACAATTATGTGTATCTGATATTTCCATAATGCTAGAAATAATATGGAATTATTGCTGTTTTTGAAACCAGCAATTCCATGTGAAGAAGTACATTAATGATAATCTGAGTACAGAAGAGATGAAAACAAGTCCTTAGTATTCCTTGTAATTAAATGGTCTTGAAATAGCACACTGTTCATTGGTTAATATGATAAAAACTGAGATATAGCAGCTGCTTTATCATCAACAGACTAATAACAAATCTAACACCTACAAAATGATCATTGATATTTTGTGCAAAAGGTTAGTAGAATAGCAATGATACTTATCTGTAATAAAGAGAAAAATGAGAAGAGTAAAAAGGAAGAAAATGGAAAAGAAAAAGAAAAATGAGATAAAAGAACATAAAGGGACTGAAACAGACTCTTGAATCAGAGGAACATTCTGTTTATGCAAACACATTACCCAGAAATATAATATAAAGAAAATAATTTGACAAAAGGCAACAATGAATAAATTCATAATTATTAATAAATTTCATCTTTATATTATTATTTCTAGGATTGACAATGCATTATTATGACTATGTAAGTAATAGACTTAAAATCCTGGTTCATTCTAAAATGTTAACTAGTTAATTTTACATCTCTACTGGTACTTATATTCAGAGTCTGGACTCTGTCCTACAGCTTAATTGTGCAAGGCTTCCACTCTACTATTTTAATCATAGCTCTAATATCCCACCTGCTCTGGCTTTGAACTGTGAGGCTCATATCTCAGCCTCCCGAGTAGCTAGGATTGCAGGAATGAACTCTTGTGCCAGACTTTTATTTTTGTAGATTTATGAAAACTACACGCAGTCATTTTCCCCTGAACTGTTTAAACTTCTGGCTTAAATGGTAAGTGAAAGAATTTGCTTGTTTTTACTTGAACTGTGTTGATCCTGACTTGCTGAAGTTCTAGTAGGGACTCTGGAAAAATGATTCCACTAACTTCTCATGGATGGTCAGGGAGAGGCTGACATTTCCTCCATAAATACTAAATCTTTATTTCTGTGAGTAGAATCCACCTTGGCTTCATTATCACTATATCCTAATCTGGTTGTTTCTGGTTATATCACTAGTGATATAAACTTGAGTACAGACCCAACAGAAAAGAAGAAATGGAGTCTGTGCCACCAATCACACTACATCTCTCCTTACAAATGCCCATTAGTTTTCCTTTTCCCAAAGATGCTTTTGTTACTTTTTAGCTGCTGGTCTCCATATCTTTTTCTTCCAGACCTTCAATGTTTTCTAAATACCCTTTCCTTCTTTCCTGACAATATCCACAAAGATAATTTTTTTCTCTACTAATGCATTGCAATCAGTAGTTTTAGGTTTGCCATACTTTCAGCCTTGCCAGTAACATTTACAAAAAATGTGAAGTGAAAAAGGACATAAGGGATCATACAGAGGAAACCAAAATATTTATCTTTTCCAGAAGTAAAATTTTACATAGGTAGTGGAGCATTCTACTACATTAAAAACATGGTTCAAAGCCAGCTCAACAGGCACATCCAAGAAACTCTTATTTCAAATTACAACACACACACACACACACACACACACACACACAATTTAAATCATATGGAATGACAATATGTGAATGATTCTGAATTACAGAAGTATTTCATGTACTTCATACATGAAGTTCCAGGGGCAGCACTGGCCAAGACCCATTGTATTCATCCATTGATTTGTTGCATTGAAGCCCATTTATAAAACTAATTTAAAATATCTTTGTAAAAAATTTAAAAAGAGCTATTTCCCATGTACCTCAGCCAGAGTTTAGTTGATTAGTCATATTTACAAAATGCACAGAGTTTTCTTTTGAAATTTGAAGCAATAAAGGTCTTTTATTTTAGCACTATGTTTTAGGACAACTTCTGATAGTGGAATTTAAGTAGATACAACTATGGGTAACTTGAGCTTATATGCTACATGGTATTTGAAATAAACACAAGCATTTTTTAAAAAGCAGAGCCAATTGTACTACTGTGTATTGTAAGAAAATGGTGTATTTATCAGTATATTAGAAATGGCCATCATTCCTTCAAGAAGGATGAACAAAACCAGAGATTCATTCACTTTTATTTAGGTACTTGTTAATTATTTAACAGTGTTTTGGTTTTTACTCAGGGCCTCACACTACCCAGTGGCCTTTATTAACTTACTTTTTTCTCTCTGTCAAGGTCATCATATTTTCTGTATCGCAAGATTCAGTGCTAACATTCTCCAATTGATTTGACTTCTCTATAATATGAATTATCAAAGTTGCACCTATTTTTACACTTTTTATTGTTTATAAAACAAGAAATGCAATTTGTCCTCCTCTTTTTTGGATTAGATTGTGCCATTTGAAATTCTATTAGCTATTCTTTTGCTGTTTTCCTCCATGTTTAAAATAATAAAAGTACAGAGGGAAGACTCCGGGGATTATATAATACTGGTAATGATGAAACTGATTGGAATTCAGTATAAAGATGTATGGATATATAACAATGAAATTCTCTCTCCTGAATAACTGATACGCCAATAACAAAAAATACATAAAACAACCAATTTATGTAACTGTCTTAAAATATTTAGACTTTCACTGTAGCTACACATATGCATGCATATATGTCTATACATGCATATCTATATATGCATATAAGTTCATATATAATTTTCCATATATATATTTGAGATTGTAGGTGTAAGCCTCTTGCAATAGTCTTGGCTGTATTTTAACTCAACTTTTTTACTTACTGCCTGAGAAAATGTGTGTTTGTCTTTTTATCATGCTTAGCAAATCTCATTCAATGATTACAGTCAGCTGTGCCGACTCCATGTAGTTATATTAACTTTGTCTTACATCAGTGCTTATTTGTACATATTTGCATGAATATATAATTATGACTAAAATTAATATTTCCTTTCTTTTCTGAGTTTTATTATGGATGTAATTATTGCCTTTTAAAATTGCTAAGCTTCCAGTATACAAGAATTTTCCTGTCAGGCTGGAAATCTATCTTCATTTTTTTTCTTACTTTATATGTGGGAATCTACATCATGTGGTTTATATCAAAAATGATTCCTTCCAAGGACTCTGTTTCAGCAATCATCATGAGATTTTTCCCGCATCATTATTAGAATTCCTGGCTTTTTGCATCTGGGGTTAGTGGTCCTGGGACCTGAACTCAAAAATAGTCCTGAGAATGATTTGCTCAAAACGAGTGCTCTACCATTTGATCCACAGTTCCACTTCCGGCTTTTCGAGGTTGATTAGAGATAGTAGTCCTGCATAAGCTGGCTTCCAAACAATCCTCAAATTTCAGGCTCTTGAGTAGCTAGAATCACAGGATGAGCTGGCATGCAAAATGTAGATGCTTTCTGCATTTTTGTTTGTCTTTTTCTTGGATTCTTCTGGATTCCTGCACTTCTCTTGAATCCAATTCTATGAGTTTGGATAAATGAATGTTTTTCCCACAGTTTTTATTGTTTGTTTATATTTCCTTTTTTATTGATAGCCTATTTGACTTTCCTCATCTATCAAATAAATTTAGGAAGTAAGAAACATTATTTTATTCCTCACTGATCTTTTGGCATAGACAATAAGGTGAAAATTATGATAAGGTCCTAGCACAATGATGTTCATTGCAGCACTATTTACCATAGCAAAGATATGGAACCAATCCAGATGCCCCTCAGTTGATGGGTGGATCAAAAAGATGTTGTATTTATACGTAATGGAATTCTATGCTGCTGTCAGAAAGAATGACATCGCCCCATTTGTAAGGAAATGGAAAGACTTAGAAAAATCATATTAAGTGAAATAAGCCAGATTCAAAGGAAGATAGGCTCAATGGTTTCCTCATCTTTCATAATCAGTAGAAACCTTGGGCTCTTATAAAAGAGATTTGCAATAGAGCAAAACCTAGATACATAAGGCCATATAGCATGACGCTAAATGAAAGAACCTCTAGGATATAGAAACAAAAGCCATATAATGAGTGCTTGTTGTCCTTAATGTACTATGTTATCTCTCATCTCTTTTGCTGTCCCTTGGTTATAGTATTTTACCTTGTTATCTGATATATTGAATATATGTTTATTTGAAATAGGATAGGGGAGGGGGGAAAACAAGATGAGAGGCAGGGGTCGGGGGGAGGGAAATGGGGACCAAAACATGAGAATGGTTATCAATGGTTGTGAAGAAATGCAACTTTTATCTGGTGAATATAATGTAACCCTTCCACTAATTACAATAAAATATATAACAATTATGATAAGGTCAATTAGTAGATTAAGAGTATGCTGAAATTATCTGGAAAATTAGAAATAAATAACTTTCCCCAATGAGGAAAAGTTGCTTATTTTCCTTCCTATTTAATCTAGGGACACAAAATTACTGGATTTCAAACTAATAGAGGAGTTTAACATTGGCCAAGTAGAAAATAAGGAGAGATATTGTTTGAGAATCTGTATGTTCTGCCTTTGATTCCAACCACAAGGCTTGCATAGAATTCAAGTCATTTCAGAGTTAAATAGAAACAGAAAAATTAAATGATAAAAAGGTTGTGGAAAATAGAAACTGGTAGCTGCCATTGGGTATTTCCAAGACAAAGAAGAAAAAAACTGCAACACAGAACCCAATCTTCTCCCCTGCCTTGCTCTGTCTAAGGCAGAGGAGAATATTCTAGCTTAGTGACCACAGAAGTGAATCGTGATTAGCTCCACTCACCCCAGTAATAAACACAGAATGAGTAACATTAGGCTTCAGGAAGGCAAAAAAGCCATCATGGGTCATAGGTAGGAGGGAACGAGATATCCAGGAACTGAAACATCACTTGACTTTGGATAATATGGAGGATCCATCTTGAGAAGAGTTCAGGCAGTACATGCCCATATCTTGGAAGTGTAAGTGCTGTTGGTGACATAGAAGAGGTGTTCAGCGAGTTGCTCTGCACGTTATAGCTTAGTGAAGCAGAAGGAGAGGCAGAAGGGAACAGAGATGAAGGTATCCCACTGCTTCTAATGATACTAAGTCACTTCCTGGTAGAATAGCACTTGCTGAGTAGTAGTGGACAGAATGATGATTTTTTTGGGAAGAAAAGGGCAGCACTTACCTTCTCCTGCAATGACTGCAATAAAAAGGAAAAGCACTGCTCTGTGGAAGGAATATGCTACTTGTGTCTGTCCCCTGAGGTGTTAATTCTCTCCTTTCTCCCATGGGATCTTGCAATGTAGGCCTAGCTATCAGGAAAAATTCTCCTTCTCTATCTGTGAACAGATATCAAAATCATTTCTGTCTAAATCATTTCTGAAGCCATCAGTATTGAACTGTATCAAAGGATATATTTTATAATTTTTAAAATTATCTTTATGTTGTTATACAAAGGGATTATAATCCAGTGTGTCAATTTGTGAATACAATGTATTTTGATGGATGCCACCCCTTTCTTCATTTTCCCCAATTCCTCCCAGCCCCATCCATTCCCTTAATTTTCCTAGTTTCCTAGGATATGCCTTGAATATCATGACTATTCTCATTCTCCTTCCTCTCTTCATTCATTTATACCTCCTCCTGATCCAGCTTTAGCTCATCCCAAGTTTTTTAGTTTAATTTTCACAGATATACATTTAATACTTTAACTGCATTCTCCCACCCTTGCTCTTGTCATCCCCCCATCCTCCCTTCATGACTTTAAGTGTAGTTACCTAGTAGTCATTTTGTTAGACTGTGAGTTATTCAAAGGATTTACAAAATTGAATTCTTTTGGCATACACCATACTTCAATTAAAATGTTTATGGACATGTGCACATACTAATTTACTTGTTTATTTACTAATTAAGTCAAAGGATTTTTTTTATTATTTATTTTATTTGCCAGTCCTGGGCTTGAGCTCAGGGCCTGAGCACTGTCCTTGGACTTTCTCAAGGCTAGAGCTCTACCACTTGAGCCTCAGCACCACTTCCAGCTTTTTTCTATGTATGTGGTACCGAGGAATTGAACCCCAGTCTTCGTGCATGCTAGGCAAGCACTCTACCACTAGGCCAAACTCCCAGCCCCAAGGGATCTTTTTGAAAAAAAAATTACATGAAAATTACATGAACTAAAAACTTAACTGGGTAACAAGTGATTTAAATTGAATGAAATGAAAATTACGTCAAACGGCTTACCTTCACAATTATGATTAGTACTAGACAAAGAGACTAAAGCCTTTTTAATTTTTTTATTTATGCATTGACCCTCCAGAATCATGCAATGTAAACCAAAATTAGCATCTAGGTTTTAGTAAAATAAAGAGCAGAATTGTGCAACTTTAATTTTAATTTTTCTGTTTCAGCAACTGAGTCAGTGTGTCAACATGCCTGCCTACCACACTCACTTTCTCCTTGCATTACTTTTCATGCAGAGAGCAAAGGGATTGATTCTACAAGCCATGCCTTGCTCACTCACCCCTCATTATAGCAAGTTAAAATAACTGAATGGAAATAACAGTTATTATAGTGAAAAGAACAGAGTTGATAGAACAAGCCATAGGTTTTCTCCATAAAAGAGACCAGGGAAATAATCAGTTATATTTCAATTTTTTATTTTACATATAAGCCTTTTTTGACAGGGGAAATATAAACAAAAGTTTCTTAATCAGAAGTAAGTGTAGGCAAAAAAAAGTGAGGAGGCATAAATGTGTTAGACATCTTTAATGATTAAAAAAAATAATGGTAGAAATTCTGAAAAATCTACATGGCTCCTGTCTTGTGATGGACAATTTATCTTGTGTTGCACCTGGATCTTATTCTCATGAAGCCTCTCATCTTCACACAGGTGTGATCTGTTTCTTCTCTTTTCTCTCTTTACTTCCCCTCCCCATCTTCCTTTAAGGAAAGTGATTAGACGAGAGTTGACAAATTCTTCAGAGTGTGATTTGAAATTCGAATATACCTTGATGTGGGTATGAGTTGAGAATTTCAAATCACTCTCAGAATCTGGGATCTGTGGAATAGTGTAAAGAATTCTGGCAGGAAAGAGAATAGATGTTAAATAAGCTTATGTCAAATATACATATTTTGTGAGTGAGTGTGTGTGTGTGTGTGTGTGTGTGTGTGTGTGTGTACATGCACGTGTTTGCATCAGTATTGAGCTTGAACTAAGGGCTTATACACTGTTGGCTTTTATACTGATGACTGGGGCTCCACCACTTGAACCACATCACTTCTTCTGGCTTTTTGATAATTAATTGGATATAAAAATGATATGGACTTTTCTACTTTCCTAGTTTTGAACCATAATTCCCAGATCCCAGCCTCTTATGTAGCTAGGGATACAGGCATGAGCCAGCACTGCCTAGCAATACATATTTTTAAGCCTGAAATCGCTAACATCTTAATTTCTACTTAGGCCAGAAAAGTATTTATTGAGTGCATACTAACTGCAAAGGGTATTCACAGAAATAAAAAGATCCAAATGCTCCAAGATCACAGGAAGTGATTTATCAAAACAGCTTTCTTTAGCAGAGATACGAAGTTGGCCTGCTATCATTTTGTTTTTTCCCCTCCAGTACTCAGGCTTGAAATTTGGGCTTGGGCACTGTCCCTGAGCTTCTTTTGCTCCAAGCTAGTGTTCTATCACTTGAGCCAGAGTGGCACTTTTTGCTTTTTGTGAGAAATTTTGATTATGTATACACAATATATGTCCTGTTAATCACTTATTTACATTCCTTGTTGTCTAGCTGGTGGTGTGAAGACATGCGTGATCAGCAACTTTGGTACATAGAACACAGGTGTCTGTACATGTATCCAGAAGATTCAGAACAAATTTAAAAACATATTTCTAAAAATCAAATATTTTACATGGGTAACTATATGGCCAAAAAGGAGAAAATAGTGTTTCTTAATGTTATGCAGTTTTAATATTTGTTTCAGTTTTCACTCCCATATTTACTTCCTATCCATTAGTATTTTCTCCCCTATAACAAGTATTCTGCCATGCGTGCAGCACTAACGCTTTAGAATGGAGAGCAGAAGTGAATGGGGCACTGAACATTTGTCTCAGTCCCAAGAATGTCAGAGGAAGGGGACAGTGAATGTGGAAGGCAGACACCGATAAACAAAAATAGAAAACTTTTCACCTAAAGATATGACTTTTCTATGCATTTTAGTTTTCATTACACAAATATTTGAGGGAGGAAACCTCCTTAAAGCCATATCAAATATGTAACTTATTTTATTAAATATGAATATTTTATTAAAGAAAAATGGTAATGCCAAACATTACATGACAAAGAAGAAAGATAGTGTGTTAGAAATGAAAATTTGATCAAATGCATACAGATTAGAAACCTTTCAAAATATGGTAATTAAAATTACAGGCTTGAGTTCTATTTCATGATTTACTGTTCTGGAGTGTCGTTCACATGTAATGAAGGATATCCTATTAAAGCATTAGAAAGTAAAATCAGGTTTAATTGTAAGTAGTGGTCAAAATTAAATTACTGCTCTGTGGAAGCTAATCATTAGTAACTTGGCAGCACCAATTTAGTTCCTCTTACACTTTTTCTTAATCAATCCCATCAACACTGTTCTCTTTTCCTCTGTTGTCTGCATTCCACGCAGTTTACTTCATTATGAGCACATCTGAATCATCTGCCCAGAACAGAGTTTTTGAGTACAGGAAAGTGTTAGAAAGTGCTCTTCTACTATGATTTAATGTCTGATTTTTATCTCAAGATTGCATTAGTTTTCCTTTGGCTCAAATAATGAGACAAACGAATATGTATTTCATTTGGCTTCCAACAAAATCAATTTGTAAGATAATGGTGTAATCTAGTTCTATCTATTAAAATTTCCAGATCCTAAAGCAACTGATATGAGGTCCTTTGTTAATGATCCAAGCATTTAAAATCTGACAGAAGTTGGAATATTTTATGGATCATAAACAATATACTGAGGATATGACATATCAATGTTATTGTTGCAATTGTCAAAATGCTATACAAGATGAGGGAAAGAACACCAGTGAGTACATATTTATTGCAACTCTCTCCTTTACTGTGGATCTGCATCTCAGGTGTGGTGACATAACAAGGACATTTGTGTCCTAGATCCTCTTGAAAATTCATGAGATTGATGTCTGCTACATTGATGGAACATGGAGGGAATGGACTTACATTAATTCTGTATAAAGGTGCCTGATCAGATATGGTTTCTGTCCTACTCTCTTCCCTCACCCAACATCTGGATACAAGGTAACAAAGGTTGTGGGAGGCCTCTGAGGGACCCTCAAACAATGAGATCGAACCACACACACAGGCGGTGGGCACTGTGTTCACAAGGCAGACATTTCCATGCCAGGAACTGGGGTGTGAGGTTAATTTGCTGTAACAATTACTGTTATTGCAGAGGACTGTCCAATCCATGCTTCCTCATTCTAATCCAACATTACTTTCAGATAGAATCACTCAGGGCTCTGTAGTGAAGCCAATGTATAGAACAGAATTTTCAGATACATAAACAGCTAGATACTAAGTAGCTAGTGGAGAAATATTTTACAGATAATAGATTGACAGATATTTCAAGTAAATGAATGGGCTACTGTGATTGGGGAGGCTGGAAAGTGTAAAATCTGTAGGGTACACCAATAGTCTGGAAATTTCTGTTATAGTCTCATGTCAGAATTTCTTATTTTCTTGAAAAGAAAGTTTTGCTGTTAGTCTTAAACTGCTTGGTTGAGGACACTCCCACTGTATAAGAGAATCTCCAGGATTTAAGTTTTCTTAAAAAAATGTGATCACATCTACAAAGTACCTAACCAGAAATAGCAGGACTTGGAGTCTGAACAAACAATTGAATACCTTACCATAACCTGGTATAAATGGCACCTGACACATCACACTACCACACATCCTTCAGTCAGACTAAAGATCATGCTGACCAATGGCCATCTTCTGTGCCTCAGCATCCCTTGAGTATGAGGAGAGTGAGGAATGGATCCTTGGAGAATGCAGATCAGACAAGGCAGTACTTATGTCTATGATCCTTATGAAGAAATAATATCTAAAGTAACATCAAAACTTAATATTTGGACACATGAAAGCTCTGTAAACAGCCAAAGAGGCAAAGGATGAATGTTTGTACACATTTAATCCAGGAGCAAAGTAATCAAAATTACACTTAAAACCATGATGAATGGTGTTCTGTTATTAAAAAGAAGGGCTTCATTTGAGAGATCAAAGAAACGATGCATGATAAATCAAAGACAATCTGATAGAGGGTGGTGGTGCTGCCTCTGTTAATTTCCAGTTTCCAAGATATTTGTAAAAATATAAATCCTTATTTTTAAATAACCAGATAGGTATTGAAAAGCAACAGCTACTTTGTAGGCTTGAAAATGTTTTTTAATTAAAAGATTCCAATTAAAAGAGAAACCAATACACAATTTTGTTAAGAAAGAATTGTTTAATCAGGAGTTTCAGAAGTGAGTATGAAGAACAAAACAGAAGCAGATGCAGTGCACATTTTCTGCACAATTTCTGTCTGTACTCTCACTTGTAAGAGGAAAAGGGAGGGAAGGTACACAATAGAATTCAAGGCAGGTATAATTTATGCTGTCAGCAATGGAAGGCAGTGTGTGTTTTAATTCCTGGAGGCATTTTATACTCTGTTAGCATTGTTCTTGAATGAATGATGATAGGGCAGAGGTCTTTATACAGTTCTCATATATACAGTATTGAAAGCAGCTTGTATTTTGTTTCTGGTAAGTAAAAGGCTCCCATATATCTCTATAGCATCAAGGAAATATTATAAAAGTATAAGAAGTTTTTAAAGAACTCCTAAAGATCAGCCTGTGTATTCAGAGATATACAGTTTCATTTACATAATGATAAGTAAATGGAATCATGTGGAAATACTGTGGAGATTCAGACCTGCCCAAAGAGCAAGAACTAGTGCAAGAAGGTACTGGTTTCTGAGCAGAGTCTGAGCTGACATACTGGCTGGACAGTGAGTTTGGGTAAGAGGCTAGGAAGGCAAGCAATAGAACAGATTGGGCACATTCAACAATGAGTTTACCCATCTTTTCTATGCATGCATAAGCTTAAGCAGATATAGGGTCAATAATATTTGAGACAATTATTTTTGTATTGGTTGTGTATGGGTTTATTATTATATCTGAACAGTGAAGAAAGACAACTTTTTAACCATTATTTATAATACATCTGTTATTATATACCATCTAAATATGGTTTAAAATGTGTACCATGTCATTTGCATATTTTGGTATCTAGGGGTGTTCTAGATGCAATTTTCCTGGACATTGATTCTAAGTACGTGGTTTATATATGGGTTCTGATGTGATCAAAAGTGGAAACATTGCATCAAATTTCCACACTTAAGTAGTTAATAGATATTAATCCTCTCCCAGAATATCCATGCAAAATAACTTCCACATTTAGCTGAATTTAAAAGAAAATGCATTAGGATTATTTTTGAATTGAACAAATACATATTAATTCTCAAGTAATCCAGAATAAGAGCTGTAATTAAAAACATTTGTAAAAAAGAAAGATTAATAGTTAGGATTATCCTAAAGGGGCTTTTTAAGCTCATGTTTATGAGAGAAGAGGATGTAAGAGGATTTTCTCTTGACATACAAGAAGAGAAGAGAGAATGAGCAGCATCTTTCTTTTCATTCTTTTCAAAGATTCTTGGGAATTCCCAGGTGCTAAGCTGCTTAGATATGCTCAAAAACAAAGGCCTGCCAGGACCTCCATTTCAGAAGTAGAAGAGAAATTTGCACCATGGTAAGTTTGTTGAACATCAAATTGTATGGCTTTAAATTAATGCTCTGACAACTGCCAAGATGGTATAGCCAGCTTGCCAGAGTCTTGATTGAAACATGTTAAGTCATCTATATTTAACATAAATATTTAATCAAAGTTGCTAAGTGTGCTTTGAAGTATCAAGCAACAGTCATTTCTGAGCTCAGGTGTCTAGACTAATCAAACCCTCAGAAAAAGTGCAACATTCATAATGATACCATCATTTTATTGAATCATCCCTGTTAAATTTGATTTCAGTTGAGAAATCACAACATTTTGCTTTTCTCTGATAGAAATGCAGCTCAGGACTGTAATTTTCATTTGGATTGAACAGAATACAACTCGTGCTGCTTGGTTTCCATTTGAAATTGCAAATCATGTGACTTTCCTTCATTCCTATGTTGTGACCCTTTCTTTAAATTGGCAATGGAACCAAGCAACCTTGTCACTTAGACCAAGCTACATTTCTGTTATGGGTTCATCCACAGAGGAGATGAATGTGCTTATATCATTTATTGCTCATACTGGGATTTGAACTCAGGGCCTTGTGTTCTTGCTCAGCTATTTTTGCTTATAGCCAGTACTCTATCACCTGAGTCACTCCCCCAATTCCAGATAATGGTTTTTAATAAGGACAAATAGGTAGCAGCTAGCAGTGAGTGATAGAACTGCAAAGGGAGACCAAAAAACAGAAGGTAAGATCATAAGTCTCTGAGAAAAAGCATTGTAGTTATGCTCTCTGATTTCTTGATTACCAGCCTATGTGGCTACCAAGGCCATACAATTTTACAATGTGGATTATTTCTAATACTCTACCTATTTAGTTATTGATAATAGTCTTCCTGCTTGCTTGAGGTGATCAACAAACAAGTTCCCAAACATAGATGTTTAACTTAGAAATCATATCATAGATGTCAAATGGAGTTCAGTAAATATCACAAGTTCAGGGACTCTGATCTATGGGCTGGACCTGGGTAGGGACTGGACACTCCTGAGCCTCCTGCAGTCATTTCGCAACTATCTTTGAATCCAAGAATGGCCAAGCCACTTCCTAGATATCAGTCGTGATTTTTCTGGTAACATGACCTCACCTGTCCAATGCTGAGACAAGGAAATCACGTTTCATCTCCTGAAAATCTGCTGGCGTCATGAGACTGCTTTCAATATGCCTGCCTAACTTCTCAAACTCTCCCTGTTTAAGATTCTATCAAAGTCTGAACCCCAGAAGATAACAAAACCTATACTAAAGTGCTGTCTTCCTTGGGTAGCAGGATACATAATCTCCTTCTCTGACATGTTTCATTGCTAATAAATTTCCTTCTCACTTGCACTGTGTTCAAGTCTTTCCTGAATTCTTCTCATGTGGAACACAAGGACTGAGTTACTTAGTTGCATTAAATTTCTGACAATAATGATAGACTACACTTGCACAAAGAGAAGATTCTCAATTGCTCTTTATGAATCCCTTGCTTCTCCTATGGGAGAATGTTGACACTGGCTTTATAAATAATGTAATTGCTAATATAAGATAATATAAATTTATTAGACATTCTTAATAATGTTGACGAGATCCTGGGGCCCACATTACAGTCATATTAAAGATAGTAACTCACCCTTAATGATCAAACTCAAAAGTTTAAATTGACTTTTGTGGATCATGGGGCTTGAACTCTACATGAGCTCTTCAGCTCAAGGCTACTTACCCTACCCCTGAGTCACTGCCACTTTCCATTTTCTAGTGATTAATTGGAGATACAAATCTCACGTTTTTAGTGCCTGGGCTGGCTTTGAACCACCATCCTCAGATCTTAGCCTTCTTAATAGCTAGGATTAAAGGCGTGAGCTACCATACCTAGCTAAATTGACTTTTTATTTAAGTACCACTGTCGTATGACTTCTAGGTCTTTAATTTTGTAACCTGAACATTGTGAGTAAAATTCACTACACTATTCTGTATTTATGTATTTGTGAAATGATTTATAGCCCAAAGCCAGCTCATGCTCTCTTGACAAATTAAAATTTACATACTACTTAGAATGTACAGATTCTCTGTAAACCATAACAGATCTCCAGTGCCATCATTTAGAGACAAAAATTTAAAAATCATTCCGATATCTCAGCATATGCAAAAATCAACTCAAAATGGATTAAAGGTGTAAATGTAGAACTTAACTATGTGAAATTGCTAGAATTAGTAGGGTCAATGCTAGATGACAGGGTAGGATTTTTTTTTTAGGTCAAACCTCAGAAGTACACAAAAACAAAAACACAGATAAATATGATTACATTAAAAGAAATAAAAATAAGCAGAGGGTAGAGGCAGCCTACAGAATGGAAGAAAATACCTGCAAAACATACATCTGATAGGGGATTAATATTCCAGAAGTAAAAAACTAAGTAGCAAAAATAAAATAATCCATTTTCAAAACAGGATAACTATTTATATCTCCTGAACGGAGGCAGACAAATGGGCCACAGATGTATAAAGGATCTTCCAGTCTCACACAATAACCCACAGTGAGCAGCCAACTCATGGCATCTAGATACGATAGTATTAAAACAGATAAAATGATAAGTGTCAGTATGATTGTGCAAAAGGGAAACTTACATAGTACTGGAAGGAATTGCAATTAGTACCACAATTAGAGAAAAGTCTATAGTTTCCTCAAAATAAAAATAGGCTGAAAGATTATATTTCAGTAGTAGTGTTACTGATGATATACATACACAAGGTCCTACATTTGATTTAAGTATTAAAAAATTACAAATAAAACTATCTATGAAATAACATGCATTGAAAATCCTTAATTTTTTCTTTAATTTTATATTACTGAAAAGTAACTCCTATGTCTAAAACTTTAAAGTATGAGATATGCTTTATTACATAGATTAATATGTATCTATGACATACAAACCCTCAGCTTAATTTTAATTATGTTCTAAAACCTAAGTGCCAGGGGTTGTGTATAAAGATTCCCTTCTTGATTACTTGTTTGTTAAACATGACATTTAAAATATGATGTAAAAATCAATGTTAATAAATTCTTTAATAAAAAAAGAATCCTTAATATTGATGGTGTACCTACTTTTGAAAAATGGCTTCGGAACTAAGGTTAATTTTTGAAAAGCATATATTTCATCAAAAATAGACATATAAAGCTCTAAGTGATTATGTTAGCAATTCACTTATTAAATGGCCCATATTAAATGCAAAAGTTTTTATACCACTTCAAAAGAAAAGAAAAAAAAATAAACTAAGGCTGGGATTGTGGTGTAGTGGAAGAGTTCTGGCCTATATTACACATGAAGCCCTGGGTTTGACTCCTTGCTTATAATGTACTCAGAAAAAGCTGGAAGTGGTGCTGTGGCTGAATTGGTAGATTTAGCCTTGAGAAAGCTCAAAGACAATGCCTAGGCCCTGAGATTAAGCCCTAAGATGGTCAAAAACAAAAAGAAAAACAAACCAACAAAAAACATAATACAGTAGCAACACTTAAAAGTCAACTAGTGGAATTAGGTGCTCTGTAGCCAAAGCCTTCCTCCTTCGCACTGCCCAATTAAGATACATACTTAGTCAGAAATTCAAGCTCTAAGAAAGTTTCCCCCCCCCACACACAAGGATTATAAATTACAGTTAAACATTCAACTCATCAAAAGAGATAATTACATTACAGTCTTATCTTCCTCATTTTATAACTAGGATAAAAAAGTTAGTGAGTAAAAGCAAAATTTAACTGCTAAGCTCATAGTTACAGAGATGTCAACTGTAAAGTGGGTCGAATTGCTATGAGTATGCAGTGCTGGTTACTGAAGAAGCTAAGGTAATCAAACTGTTTTTTTGAAAAGGCAGAGTTGTATACAAAGTCATTACTGTATGAGAAGGGTTTTCTTTCTTCAGGACAAAAGTGTGTGAAAACACTTTTCCTGCCTGGAGCAAGTGTTTTATGCCTGTAATACTTGATCCTAGCTATACAGGAGGCTAAGATATGAGGATCTCTGTTCAAAGCCAATTTGGACAGAAAAGTCCATGAAACTCTTATCTCCAAAAATGTGCACAGAAAAAGCTAGAAGTGATGCTGTGGTTTATGTGGTAGAGTGCTAGTGCTGAGCACAAAGAGGCTCAGGGACAGTGTCCAAGCCCTGAGTTCAAGCTCCCAGGACTCCTGGATTCTCCTTCTCAAAGAGTGTGCCTCACTTGGCTCTCTCATCTTTGTAGAATACAGCAGTGTTCGGTGAGATTTTCCTGTCCCAGGATTCAGTTGCCCATATTCAGGCAGAGGGCCTACATCACTTCATGCTTTTAGCAAAGGAGGCAGAACATTCTACCCACAATCTTCTTACGTTTATTTGGTTTTAATAACTCACTCGTTTTTTTTTTAAAGATAGCCCCTCACATTCATTTCTGCCATGAAGTAACTCACCCATTTTTAAGCTTGAAGTCTAATCTAACTCAGATCCAGAATAATACATTAGGAATAAAATTTTAAGAAGACAAACATACATTTTGTGGAACTTGAACATTTATTACACATATTTGCACCCATTTAACAAATGAGAAGTTTTACTCAAATCTGGCCAAGTCAGATATAGTAATAACTCACTGAACAAACATTATATTAGGTCTTTTCTTTGACTGGGAAATCAGTGAGTAACTCTTTAGTAAGTAACACTCTTCAGTTTGAGGCTGAATGAAAAGGACCAGGTACAGGAAATGTGAACAGAGGGAACATTTGAGGATAAGAAAAATCATTGCTGAAATTCAATTTACCCTGTTGATAGTATATTGGGATATGACAGAGGATCAGTATAATGGAACACACAATCTTAAGACAAAGCATTTTCAAGTTGAAAATAAAGGAGACATGGCAATTATAATCATGATGATGAAACATCAGGCCAAACAGACCTGAAGCCTGTTAAGCAGATCCCCAAAGATGCTTCTGTGGTATCTGAGTAAGTTCAAGGGAAAAACAAATTTAAACAAAACAAATGTTTCGACACATGAATGCCACAGACTTCCTTTTGTCCAGAACACTCATCTTGAATGGAAACTTTTCATTGTTTTAGACACCTGGCTCTCCCAATCTCCCCATCCCTACAAACTCATGCGAGAAGACAAGGTCCAAATTCTTTGGGTGGAATCCCAGCTCTTTCCTAACGATGGCCAGGAAAAGGGGGCTCTGCCATCTTTTCTGCTTGCTTCCCATGAATTTTTATTTCACCTTTATTTCATATTGTTCTAATAATGTGCTCTTTCTTGGGCACATAGTGTTACTATACATATGTTTCATCTAATGTTTTGAATGTATCATTACTTTTTTTAATTTATAGAAAATTCTCAGCAACTACTGTTATTCTTTGTCCTCTTTTCATTCCCTCCTGTCATTCCTGCTAGTGTCCCTACTAGTTCCTGGTAATGCTGCATACATTTTTCCTATATTTCAGTTACTCTCACTCTTTTTTTCATATATTTTTATTGTAATTAATAGAAGGCTTACATGATATTTGCCAGATAGATGGTGCATTAATTCCCATACATTGATACCCTTTCACATGTCTTGGTCCCCATTTCCCTCCCCCCACCCCCACCCACTCTCACTCTTTTCAATTCTTTCTTTTGCCTTGTTGTCTTCAGTTATATCACTAACACCTTCCAAGTTTTTTGAATATTTTTATTTTAATTAATAGAAGGGTTTCATCATATTCACCAGCTAGAAGGTTCATTACTTCACAAACATTGAAACCCTTTCTCATGTCTTGGTCCCCATTTCCCTCCTCCCAACCCTGCCCCTCATCTTGTTTTCCCCCCTTCCCTATCCTATGTTTGTCCTTTGCTAGTAACCTAATACCTACAACTCCATGTTGTGTCCCTGTCTGTGTCTGTCTCTCCTTCTTAAAATTTGTATCTTAAAAGTAGTTTTGTTAGGGGCCGGGAGTTGGCCTAGTGGTAGAGTGCTTGCCTAGCATGCACGAAGACCCAGGTTCGATTCCTCGGTATCACATACTTAGAAAAAGCCAGAAGTGGTGCTGAGGCTCAAGTGGTAGAGTTCTAGCCTTGAGAAAAATCCAAGGACAGTGCTCAGGCCCTGAGCTTAAGCCCAGGACTGGCAAAAAAGTATTTTTGTTAGATTAATATTGCAATAATTGTCATAAAATGGATA
Organism: Megascapheus bottae; assembly: GCF_031878675.1. NCBI lineage: Eukaryota > Metazoa > Chordata > Mammalia > Rodentia > Geomyidae > Megascapheus > Megascapheus bottae. The sequence goes on along the minus strand of NC_143513.1, from coordinate 29,905,808 downwards.
ACCATTTTTAATTTCAATTTATGGTCATACAGAAAAGTTTAAATATCATGCTTACTAATTCATATATTTTCATTTAAGAACACAACCAAATTACTATTGAAAAAATTGTACCAGGAAATTAGAGAGTGGAAGAGAAATATAAAATCAAGGAGCATAAATGTCATTGTTTTTTATCTGTACTGTCTATAATAGTGCTTGTCAAATAGAATCAACATACTTGTAAATCAAATTTGAATTCACCATATCTCTTTAAGTGCTTATCTAGCTGGCAAGTGGCTTTTCTCTAGCTGTTTTCTCTGAATGAATCCTGCACTACAGATCTTTCCACTGTCTTCTCAAATTCACAAATCCCTGGGAGATCAAGAGATAATATATTAATGCTCCATCAATACTAGTTCTGAACTGAAGAAAAGTATATCACTTTTTTCTTAAAATTTACAAGTCATGAAAACAGAATCTAATCTGTAATTGGTAACTTTAAATTATTAATATGTAATGATTAAGCATATGGTCCTGGCAGCATTGTTAACAGTTAAATATATTTTCCAATTTATTTTTTTCTAATTACATTGAAGAACCAATTTATGTTTTTCATCATTGTGTGTACTGTGAGACTTGTGAGGATTATTATTACAATGATAACCACAGTGTAAATTACCTTCATATTATGACTTTTAATGTACTTTGCTGTAGTGCTATAAGCAAAGTATAATTAATTTGGCAGCAATTTTATTTCAGATTATTAGGCAGAATAATTGAAATATGATTTCCAAGTAGGTATGGCTGCTATTATGGTTTCATAGCTTTATTGGTGATGCAACCAGTAATGATGACTTCTTGAAAGACAGTATACTAGAAACTGATAGTCACAGCCAAAAGATTCTCATTCATGTAACTAGGAATCAGTAGTACAGTAAACCTTAAGCAAACTGTAGCATATTGGCAGATGTTGCTACAAGCAAATGGCACTTAGCAGAAAGGGGATTCTTCACATACATAGGTAAAACTATCACATTCTTCACATGTGCAGTTGTCTCTAAACATACCACATAGTTAGTTTTACCTTATACTTAGCTATAATTAGTACGATTTTGTAAATAATAACTTGTTATACAGTGTACAAATAAGGATAATGACTGAATACATAGAATGCCAAACTGAATATAAAGTTTTAAGTCTGAAATAAGGACAAATTTTTAACTATGTTGTTACAACTGAAATAAATATTAATGCCATGTATTAGAGTTAAACATTCTTTTGCCATTTTGAGTTTCATAGGAGAGACCAAAAATGTAAGGTCACACAAAGACCGTATGTTGTATTCTTCAAAAGTATGTACTGGCCTTTGGTTCACAGTATCATGAGTTTAAAACATATTAATTAATTGTACTATGTGAAAATCTGTATGATTAAAAATGAACTCAGACCCATCAGAGAAGTGGTCCCCATATAAGCCACCACCCCCACACTTGGAAGAAAGTCTAGTCACAGCATATTCTTCAAGAAGTCAGCAGAAATCTCCATGAGAAAGTGAGGTTCTATATACAACAACATCAACAATAACAGTGCAAAACACCCTATAAAGCTTGATTGTCTTTATGTATCACTCTTATCATAAGCTCAAAGTATTGTTGCTGCTAGGGCTTACACTTTAAGTTTTCAAGATTATGAATCAAGATTAACTTCTGGTCACTTACTAAGCCTGAATGTCCTTAGCTTTTCTGCTTTGGTTGCTGTGGCTCTACTACTTGAGCCAAAGCTTCACTTTCACCTTTTTTGTAGTTAATGATAAAAACTTCATGGACTGGCAGAGATCAGCGGAAGATGGCAGCTCTTCAGTGTGAGTCGTTCTGAGCTCCCACCAAGATACAAGCTCTGGCAGCATAGGTGACAGTTCTTTACCAAAAATTGATCCTAAGTAAGCTTTAGCCCCACAGAGATCTCAGTCAGAGAGGAAAAAGGCAGAATATCAGTGCAAGAAGACAGCATGGAGCCCCGCCAGCTGCGGAGCAGACAGCACTTTGCGGCAGCGCAAACACACCAGCTGCAGACAGAGCCTGCGCCAGCCCAGAGCCAACACCGGGCCATGCACAGACCTGCCAGCTTTACGGAACCGGAGAATCCAGCAATTTGTGAGTACCTCCGAGGAGAAGTTTCCACTTCTGCTCAAGTAATGGCATTGGGAGGGAGCCCCTCCCCCACCAGCTGAGAGCAGTGCCATCTTGACTGCTGGCAAAGACCCGGCAAAAGCAATTGGAGCCTGGGAGGTGTTGCTGACAGCACCATCATTCTAACTGGCAAAGGATTTCCCAGAGATCCCTTAGCTGGAAATCTGGCCCCAACGCTGCTGAAGTCCGTCCCCTGCACCTGCCACAGACCAGGTAAACAAGGCAGCCTGCGAATCTTTTAGTTTTGTTTTCCCAATAAAGGAGTCTGATCTGAAAATACGCAAAGCCAAATCCCGAATTTAGTGGAGACTCAAATTTCCTATCCTGCCCCCCCCCAAAAAAAACCTGAAAAATATCTGTTTTTTTTGTTCTTCTACCACCTTTCATTTGCATTTTTAGGTGTTCTTATTTTCCTTTGCCATTTTACCTACACGTTTTTTTTCTTTTTTTCATATATATTTTATTGTAATTAATAGAAGGGTTACATTATATTTGCCAGATAGAAGGTGCATTAATTCACATACATTGACACCCTTTCTCATGTCTTGGTCCCCGTTTCCCTCCCCCCTCACCCCTCATCTTGTTTTCCCCCCCTTCCCTATCCAATTTCAAATAACCAAATACAAATATATCCAATATATCAGGTAACAAAGTAAGATATTGTAACAATATGAGATAACCAAGGGACAGCAAAAGAGATGAGAGATAACATAGCACATTAAGGACAACATTCACACATTATATGGCTTTTGTTTCTATATCCTAGAGGTTCTTTCATTTAGTGTCATACTAAATAGTCTTATGTATCTAGGTTTTAATCTATTGCAAATCTCTGCTAGGAGAGTCCAAGGTTTCTACTGATTATGACAAATGAGGGAAACCATTGAGCCTAAGTTCCTTTGAGTCTGGCTTACTTCACTTAATATGATTTTTTTCTAAGTCTTTCCATTTCCTTACAAATGGGGCGATGTCATTCTTTCTGACAGCAGCATAGAATTCCATTGTGTACAAATACCACATCTTGTTGATCCACTCATCAACTGAGGGACATCTGGGTTGGTTCCATATCTATGCTATGGTAAATAGTGCTGCAATGAACATCATTGTGCTAGTGGATTTAGTATGTCCTTGTTTCTGGATAATTGGGTAAATGCCAAGTAGTGGAATTGCTGGGTCATAGTGGAGCTCTATGTTTAGTCTTTTGTGGAACTGCCATACTGCTTTCCATAGTGATTGAATGAGTTTGCACTCCCACCAACAGTGTAGTAGTGATCCCTCCTGGCCACATCCCCTCCAGCATCTGATGTTAGTTTTCTTGATTCTGGCCATTCTAACTGGAGTGAGGTGGAATCTTAGAATTGTTTTGATGTGCATCTCTTTTATGACCAGAGATGTTGAGCATTTCTTCATGTGTCTTTAGGCCATTCTTATTTCTTCTTCGGAAAAGACTGTCTTTAAGTCTTTGGCCCATCTTTTAATGGGATGGTTGTTTCTTTGGAGATTACTTTGGGAGTGATTCAATTTTTTGAGCTGTTGATATATTTTAGATATGAGGCCTTTGTCTGTTGTATGATTGCTGAAGATCCTGTCCCACTCTGTAGGCTTCCTAATTAATTTACTAGCTATGTCCTTTGCCATACAAAAGCTCTGCAGTTTAATGCAGTCCCACTAATCCAGTCTTCTCTGATTTGTTGTGATTCTTGATCCTTATTAAGAAAGTTTCGACCTGTGCCAAGGAGGCCTAGTGTATCTCCTATTCCTTCTTTTACAGTTTTCAGTGTTACCTACACCTTTTTTTTTCTCTAATGTTATGATTCATTCCTTTTTCTCTTTTTTTTCTCCTCTCTTTTCCTGCCTTCCTTCTGTTACTGTGGTCATTTCTAGAAACGCAGTGACAGCTCTGGGAACAGTCTGAATAAAAATGATATCTATAATGATACAGTCACCTGCTTTTTAATCTCCTGGTTCTCAACCCTAGTATCTCCTGGGTAAGAACTCACAAGAGTGAGGAATCTCCCCCCAACTTTTTTTTTGGTGTGTTTTGTTTTGTTTTATTTTGTTGATGTTTTCTTTTTTCTTTTAAAATTTGTATCATTCAAATCTCCTATATCTACCTTCCTCTTTTCTGTAAATATTCCTCTTATTACTCTTCTTATTTTCATAAGTTTTATCTAAGTTCTTCTAAACTTTCTACTCAAATATTCTACCTGTCTATCACCTTAGGTCAGTTATCCTTGCACTATACCTTTTCTTCATTACTATAATAATCTTACACTCCTGCATTATTCTTTTCCTACCTCCCTGTAGCACTCTTTGCCTCCTGACCAGCAGGAAGGGCCAAAAAAAAAAAAAGAAACTCAAGAAAAATGTCAAATCAAGGAATAGCATCTCCCACCCAATATAAACAGGCAATGGAACAGTCAGTGGCAAATCTAGAGGAGAGTCTTCCAAGTGCTATACAAATGCAATTGATAAACATCATTAAAGAAAAGTGTGAAAACATAAAGAAAGAGATAAGAGAGGAAGCCATAGCTAATCAAGAGGAAACCATAAACAAGGTGACATGTGAAAAAGGGGAAGCCATAAAGGAGGCCATAACAAAGGTTTTTCAAAGAAAAATGGTTCTTTCATTTAGTGTCATACTAAATAGTCTTATGTATCTAAGTTTTGCTCTATTGCAAATCTCTGCTAGGAGAGCCCAAGGCTTCTACTGACTATGACAAATGAGGGAAACCATTGAACCTATGTTCCTTTGAGTCTGGCTTACTTCACTTAATATGATTTTTTTCTAAGTCTTTCCATTTCCTAACAAATGGGGTGATGACATTTTTTCTGACAGCAGCATAGAATTCCATTGTGTACAAATACCACATCTTCTTGATCCACTCATCAACTGAAGGACATCAGGGTTAGTTCCATATCTTTGCTATGGTAAATGGTGCTGCAATGAACATTGTTGTGCTAATGGATTTAGTATGTCCTTGTTTCTGGATAATTGGGTAAATGCCAAGTAGTGGAATTTCCGGGTAATGGGGGAGCTCTATATTTAGTCTTTTGAGGAACTGCCATACTGCTTTCCATAGTGGTTGAACGAGTTTGCACTCCCACCAACAGTGTAGTAGTGATCCCTCCTGGCCACATCCCCTCCAGCATCTGTTGTTATTAGTTTTCCTGATCCTGGCCATTCTAATAGGAGTGAATACAGAATTCAGCTGTGAAGTGCTCTGGCCCTGGGCTTTTCTTAGGTGGAAGGTCTCTTATTGCCAGTTCTATTTCAGTGCTTGAAATAGGCCTGTTTAGTTAGGTTAATTCTTCTTGGTTCAGTGTGGGTATGTTAATATTGGCTAGAAATTCATCCATTCCTTCTGGATTCTCAAATTTCTTCGCGTAAAGATTTGAGAAGTATTCCCTCATAATGCTCTGGAACTTGGTAATTTCTGTCGTGATATTACCATTTTTGTCTGTGATTTTGTTTATTTTGGTATGCTTCATTCATTTTTGGTAAGATTTGCTAAGGGTCTGTCAATTTTGTTAATTTTTTCGAAGAACCAACTCCTTGTTTTGTTGATTCTTTGTATAGTTTTTTTGGACTCCAATTCATTTGATTCTGCTTTGATTTTTATAATTTGCTTCCTTCTACTGTGATTAGGATTGGTTTGTTGCTCTTTTTCCAGGAGCTTAAGGTGACACATTAAATTGTTGGTTTGCGATTTTTCCAATTTGTTATTGTAGGCACTCAGAGCTATAAATTTTCCTCTGAGTTCTGCCTTTGCTGTGTCCCCTTGAGCCACAGACCCACTTCCTCTTTTCTAGTTATTAACTTGAGTTAAGTGTCTCATGTTCTTTAGTGCCCAGGCTGGCCTCTAACCTCGATCCTCAGATCTCATTCTCCTGAGTATCTAGGTTTACAGGCATGAGCCACTGTGCCTGGCTCCACTGTCTTTAACTTTTAATCCGTGTTTGTTCTTTTTTTTTTTTTAAAGGGAAATGCGGATCCTTATTGCAATTAATTGCCATTGTAAATGATTGTTTGAAGACTTCAACTGGCAAGTTTTAGAGAATGTTCTGACACCACAATAACTTCCATAGCACCTTTCTCCTTGCCACAGTCACAGTCCTGTGCCAGGACTCTCACCACAGAACGGGCTTCTAAAATTTCCACTAAGTGGCATGCTAATGAAGAGCAATACCTTGACCATTCTGAGTCTTCATTTTATTATCTATGAAAGATAATACTAGTTCTAATTTCAAATAAAAAGCTTAATTACATGTTGAATTGTAGAACAAAACATGAGGAGGGAACATTATGTTCATCAAAGGGAGATATAATGAAAGAAGATATGACTTCCAATCAACAAGTAGTAGAAAAGTCATTTATACATTTTATTGAAGTCACAGCTCAGCGTGGTGATGCACACCTGTAATTGAAGTACTCAGGATGTAGAGGCAAGAAGACTGTCTCAAGGGAAAAGAAAAAGAAAAAGAAAGAAAAGGATCTACTGACCAACAACAAAAGGAAAAGATACAAAGCTACAGATTTGTTCCAAAATTGATCAACTGAATCTGCTAGCTTTTACCAAAAATGATTTTGTTGTAAATTACCAACAGGAGTAGAATGTAGCTAAAATGTGAATTCTAATTACAGTAGGAAAAACTCAATTATGATTTTAAAAACAACCCGTGTCATGGGAAAGTTATCTTTTGTGAAAATGTACAAAAAGGACCTGCAATTCCAGCAGAAAACAGATAATGCAGGTCAATGAGGCCATGGCTGTAGAGAGGCGGCAATGCCTGCTGAGCTCAAGGGAAGGCAGAGCCTGCCATAGTCACAAGACAAGGAAATGAACTCAGTCAACAAGTGAATATGCCATTCTGGAAATAAGGTGTGGGCCTCAGTGCCACAGCCATTGTTATCTGCCTCCATTTAGGAAAAGGACCTGGGAGACAGATGCCAGTGTCACGAATTCCAAGGAAAGCATTATGATCAACTGTGCTTCAACTATGAAGCCAAACAGTCAATTACTAAATTATAAATTTGTCTCCAAAGACATTTCTAGTTTCTGGTTCAAATTTTAACATATATCTACCAGTGTAATTATGATCTTTCACGGAATGAAACAATTAAAACCTGTACCGATTTTGTGAGTATGAACGATGCTTCTTATGTATTTACTGCTGAGCATTTCTTCTCTCTTGTATCTCAGGAGAAATAGGGAAAACTGCATTTAGCAGTATTGATATCATCCCAAGTCTATGTGTCCACATGATGAATACATTTATGCTTCTTCCCGTAATAGACTGAGAGGGCAAGATGGTGAATCACAGCTAGAGACTTTAATCCGGATACACTCAATCATGTAGTGTTAGGGAGGAAAAAGCAAATCACAGAAGAGTAATAGAACAAGATTGAAAGGTCACACAGGATGAACCTGAGCAGCCTGCTGTTGGGTAAATCATTCATAGAGGAACCGTATGGCCCAGTCATCTAGTATTGTAGACGATCTCCTCTGAGCAGGGTAGATAGATAAGAATTGCTTAACACGGATAACCTGGTTTTCACATCATTCTTTAGACATAGTCTTCTGTATACTTGATATATTTAATAACTTGAAAATACAATAAAAAGCTACAGAAACCGCTTGAAGTTAGAGTTATTCCACAAGGTAGTTGCTGTATTATCCTTATTGCTTCAGTGTTTACATTCTGAAAATCAAAACACAGGATTTTGTGGGGGGTTTTGTGCCTGTCTTGGAGCTCAGGGTCTTCATGCTATTCTGATTTTTATTGAAGGTTAGTGCTCTACTATTTGAACCACAGCTCTACTTGGAGCTCTTTCTTGTAGTTAAGTGGAGCTAAGAGTTTCATTGAAACACTATTTACCATAGCAAAGATATGGAACCAACACAGATGCCCTTCAGTAGATGACTGGATCAAGAAGATGTGGTACTTTTTAAAATAAAAAAATAAATTCAAAACACTATAAAAAATAAGATGTGGTGGGAGTGCAAACTCATTGAACCAGTATGGAAAGCAGTATGGCAGTTCCTCCGAAGACTAAACATAGAGCTCCCCTATGACCCAGCAATTCCACTACTTGGCATTTACCCAATCGTCCAGAAACTAGGGCATACTAAATCCACTAGCACAATGATGTTCATTGCAGCACTATTTACCATAGCAAAGATATGGAACCAACCCACCTGCCCCTCAGTGGATGAATGGATCAACAAGATGTGGTATTTATACACAATGGAATTCTATGCTGCTGTCAGAAAGAACATCTCCCCATTTGTAAGGAAATGGAAAGGCTTAGAAAAAATCATAATAAGTGAAGTAAGCCAGACTCAAAGGAACTTAGGCTCAATGGTTTCCCTCATTTGTCATAATCAGTAGAAACCATGGGCTCTCCTAGCAGAGATTTACAATAGAACAAAATCTAGAGACATTAGGCCAAATAGTATGACACTAAATGTAAGGACCTCCAGGATAAGGAAACAAAAGCCATATAATGAATGACTGTTGTTCTTAATGTACTATGTTATCTCTCATCTCTTTTGCCATCCCTTGGTTATCTCATATTGTTTCAATATTTCGCCTTGTTATCTGATATATTTTATATGTGCTTAGTTGGTTATTTGAAATTGGATAGGAAAGGGGGAAATCAAGATAAGTGGGGAGAGGGTGGGAGGGAAATGGAGACCATGTCATGAGAAAGAGTATCAATGTTTGTGAAGTTATGCACCTTTTATCTTGTGAATATAATGTAACCCTTCTATTAATCACAATAAAAATTATTAAAAAAATAAGATGTGGTACTTATACACAATGGAATTCTATGCTGCCATTAGAAAGAATGGCATTGCCCCATTTGGAAGGAAATGGAAAGACTTGGAAAAAAATCATAGTAAGTGAAGCAAACCAGACCCAAGGGAATAAAGGCTCAATGGTTTCCCTCATTTGCAATAATACACATCTAGGACTCTCCTAGCAGAGTATTGCAATAGCACAAAACCTAGATGTATAAGATCATATTGGATGAGACTAAATGAAAGGATCTCTAGGATATGGAAACAAGAGGGATATCTTGAGTGATTGTTGTTCTTAATGTACTGCTCTCTTCTCTGTTGTTGCCCTTTGGTCAATCTCATATTTGTTACTGTATCTGACTTTGTTACTTGGTATATTGTATATACATTTATTTGTTTATTTGAAATAGGAAAGGGAAAGGGGGAAAACAAGATGACTGGGAGGGGTGGGGGGACGGAAATGGGGACAAAAACATAACAAGTGGTATAAATGTATAAGTAATGCACCTACTATCTGGTGAATGTAATTGTAATCCCTCTATAAATTACCTCAACAATAAAATATAAAATGAGAAAAAACAAAATTAAAAAAATAGAGTTTCCTGGACATTCATGTACTGGTTTACTTTGAACTGTGATCCTCGGATCTCAGCCTTTAAAGGAGCTAGGATTACAAAAGTGTGTTACCAGTGACCAACTTTTAAATGCAGTTCTTTATTTAAATGTAAAGATGAATACAAATTTTTCTTATAAAATAGGCTTAAAATTTGGGGACAATTTTCCAGATAAGCTTTGATTCAAAATTAATAGATTATCTTTGCTCTGTTGCCACAGATAATGGCTTCCTTTGTAATTCCCGCATGTGGTGTTCTAAGTATTTAAATTCTTTGCTTTCGGAAAGTTATTACCTTTCTTGGCATGGTAGAAAACTTCCAAATGTTCTTGTTCATACTTATAGATTTGAATAGGTCCTATTTAAATGGATACCCCATTCTTATATGTCTCTTGAGATGTTTATTGCAGCTTGCTTCAGCGTCTCTCATGCTAAAAGTCCTGTGGCTATCAGATGAATGAACTGGAAATGCAATCATTTAACAGTGAGCTGCAATAGACCCTTTCCTTGAGAGTGATTTTCAGAAACAGTATTCTCTGAAGCAGAAATTTCTGGAATATTATGTGCCTCAAAGCATTTGGTCCATTAGCTGAAATGTTTATCTCTTATCCTAAACCATTACCTTACTTTAAAATTCCAGAGAGTAAAAATAAGTTGCTTATAAATTACATATTTATATGTTAAATATCTGTGGCTCATAAGTTCTTATTCCATTTTTATTCTGATTGCTCTGGAGACAACTTCTGAAGTGATTTTAGTGATATGGATTAGTAGATGAGGTATACCTGAGAGAGATTCAGGAAGAAAGCAGTTCAAATTGCAATGTTCTAATGTACCTTAAGATAGGTTAGGGTGGGACAAGGGAATATGAACTTGCCTTCTTGCCTGTAATTAAAATGATAGAATCCAATAGTTGGGTGAAATAGAATAATTCAGGTTTTAAGGAAAATGAAAATGATTTCCGTATTAGCAATCAAGAGTTTTTAGTAAGTAGTGGTGTGTGTGTGTGTGTGTGTGTGTGTGTGTGTGTGTGTGTGTGTGTGTGTGTGTGTGCATGGGGTTTAAATAGGGTTTATTTCCAATATAGTGTCCAGTGAATATCACTGCTGAATTCAACCTTTGTCTCACCATTTATGTACTTCTCTTTCCTCTCCCCAAATCAAAGTTATATACAAGACAAATGTTACAGAAATAAATACACCTAAAAAAGAGAGAAAAAACTGCAAAGAGTTAAAAAATCCTCTTGTTTCTATTTCTTGGAGTTCATTTCAATAAGCATCCTTTTATATGATTGTCTGCACATAACACTTGTGCCACAGCTCCACTTCTGATTTTAGTGGTTAATTGGAGATAAGAGTCTCACAGACTCAAATTCTAATTTTTCATAAGGCAGTACTTTTGTTTCCTGCTTTCAACTTTGCCAAATTATTTAAACTAAAAAAAATCAAGATTTCAAACTATGTTCTTTTTAATGTGGAGATTTGAAGTACATAATTTTCTCCTATTAAAAAAATAAAAAAATACAGCCAGAGCAATCTCATACTAACAATCTTTGGCCTGGGAGTTTTACTACATTTTAGCTTAAAATTTTAATGGATTTCTGTATCGACTTCAATAGCAGATATGGGGCTTTGTTTGTTTGCTTGTTCAAATAGCTATCATCTGTCTAAAGAGACAAGCATAGTTAGGCTTATTACAGCCTCAGCTGATGTTTCCTAAGTACCTCCAAAGTCAACTTAACATTATAAACAAATGTTCAAAGTACTTAGCTATTACATGAAAACTTTCCTTAGCTGACTTTAGAGAAAACTGAGGATTTTGATGATCTTGGATATCACATGCTTGGTAACTTTGAGTAGAGGAAGACTTCTTTTACTTATTCTCAAGTATTAATCTTTATACTTTTAATATTTGAATTTATGAATTATTTTTAAATATATTAGTGTATATTCCTAAGTACATAAGGATATATGAAAGAACACACATGGTTTATACATAATATATAGTAGTACACAAAGCATATGTAATATATAATCATAAATATACCAATCAAGCATGTTTAAAAATACATACATTAAGTAATACATCAATATAGGATATGTTTATAATAATAAATAAAAATATATAAATATGACATGTAAATATACAGTAAAATATAAATACTCTAAAAAAGTATCTTTTTTTTTGCCAGTCTTGGGTTTGAGCTCAGGGCCTGAGTACTGTCCTTGGACTTTCTCAAGGCTAGAGCCTCAGCACCACTTCCGGCTTTTTTCTATGTATGTGGTACTGAGGAATCGAACCCGGGTCTTCATGCATGCTAGGCAAGCACTTTAACCACTAGGCCAAACTCCCAGCCCCTCTAAAACAGTATTTTAAACATATAAAATACCTTCAAAGGACTTAGCTTTAAAGATTGTATATATTTCTACATGTATAAACTTAATACATTAAAAATGATGGTTCTTTACTCCTTCACAAACTTTTATAATACTAATTTACCAAAAGTACACTAGAATCTATTATAAGAAATACAAAAATGAGCCAGATACTAGTGACTTACACCTGGAATCATGGCTAGTTGACAAGATGAGACCTAAAGGATTTCCATTCAAAACGAGCCTGCCCATAAAAGTCTGCAGATTCTATCTCTAATTAACCAGAAAAATGTTAGTCTGGAGGTTTGGTATAAGTGGTAGAGCACCAGCTATGAGTGATAAAAGCTGATCCAGAACTTGAAACCTTGAAATCTTGACTTCAAGCCTTAGTGCTCGCAGTACCAGAACAGATACATGCTTAAACACACACACACACACACACACACACACACACACACAACACTACCACTACCACCACCATCACCACCACCAACAATAACAGGAAAGTAAGAAAGAGAGAGAAAGTAGAAAGGAAGGAAAAAAAATAAAAAAAATCCTTGTAGCATTGTCACTATCCTATACACTTAAGAGTGCTAGAGGAATCTTTGAATCTCATAATTTTTCTGTGGCCTAATTCTGAATAAAAAAACTCCAGGATCTTTGTTATTTTCTGAATGATGGCTTATTTTTTTGTCCCAATTGAGTGATTCTTGCTTGGAGTTTGGATGTCTTTTGTATAAGGCTGGTAGTCTAGGTGGCCAACCTTGTGGTTTTAAGGTTGGGATTTTCAGACACACCCAAGTCACCTGGGAAAGAGAAAGCATAACTTTGAGTTGGCCCTTAATGACCATGACCAATCATACTTACTAAAATAGTCCTCCATAAAAACCTCAAGAGATTGTTGAAAAGCATTTAATTTATTGACCCCATTGGTGAGTCTTGAGGGGTGTCCCAGGAGAGGACAAGAAAACTCAGTGCCCTTCCTATATCTTCTCCTATTGGGCTATTCATCCCTTTCCAATGTCTACTTAGAGAACTGCTATGTGATGAGGAGGAAATATTCATACACAGCTTTTGATGTCCAGAAATGAAGTACTGAGTGTTGTATAGAGTATATGTAAGATGAAGGAAAGGAAGTTTCAGAATGAACTTAACATGATTGTGTTACTTCATTTGGCATTTTATATAATATTTTGACCTTGAGTGAAATGAAATACCAAACATGTAAGCCTGTTCTTCATAAGAGCTGAGTGCTCCAGAAGAGATACGATTCTGTCCCACCTCAGAAAACTTCAGTCAGGCTCCATGAAAGTTGAATGCTAAGTACTCCTTATACAATATCAAATCCTATACCTTACTCTTTAGATATTATACCACATTTAGCTTTTGTGCAGTGCCTTATATGCTTTGAGAAGATGTTCTAGTCTGATGTACAGGGGCGGGCTGACTTTTGGGTTACTTAAATTACTTTTTCTGAGATACATTCAATCGTTACTTTGGCCCAGAAATTAGCTAGGTGCTAGACAAAAGCTAGTCATCAAGTGTCCTCCATATATATATATATATATATATATATATATATATATATATATATCCTTTTCCCTGAGCCATTCCCTCCTCAGCTACTTCACTACCATCATAGAATCCAGGAGAGAGTGCACCAGACTGCTTTTCAGGTGTACTGACCGATACTATACCTAAGCAATCCTGAGACAATGACTTGTCAGCCACCCCAGGCTCACTAGTGCCCACTCTGGCTACCCTTGACCACGTGTAAACACATTTTTTTGACATTGGGTTATTTTAAATATGCATACCTTCTCATTTCCTGCCCCTACTTCATCCTATATAACCTAAGGCAAATATCTAGCCCCCCAGCCTATAGATGGGGTAAAATGTTGTCTTCCTATAGCATCCTGTGTTTGTAATAAGTCTTTTCTGTGACCTTCATCATGTCTCTTTATTTGGCATATAAGGGCAAGTGCCTGACCTGACATAAAGGGATCCAGGAATTAGTGTTTAGGGGATCTTAGATTTGTTTTTATGATGACAGGTGCTTAGCCATGCTACCTTCTGCTTGCCTGACTTCAAGGTGTATGTTTTGGGTCCAGAAAGTCACCAATCCTTAGTTGATAGAGACAGGGTTAAGAAGTTCTTATTCTTTTTATTTTTTGTTGATATTATTGAGTTCACTTCTTCATACTCAGGTAAAAAATTGTAGTAGTTTAGTTTGATTTTTCTTGCCTATCCTGTTGTCCATGTGGTAATGTTTTTACATTATATCTTTCCTTCTTGGTTCATTTCCTTATCATAATTGATTTGATATTTTGATTTTTTGTACACTTCCTAGAAACTGTTCCAATATGTGAGCATTGTATAAAGTATACTCCAAATTCATAAATAACCTGTTTTCTTACAATGTAATTATTCAAGTCATTGCCAACTTTATCATTTTTCTTTTTTTCTCTGCTAGTTGGAAAACCAATTGAAAACAAACAAAATCAAACTTTTGCTTTCTAGATGTTCTGTGTAACTTTGTCTCTGAAAATTCATTTTTTAACATACTCTTTTGGTGTGTGTGGGCAGGGGGTGTTGGTGCAAGGGATTGAATTCAAGGCCCAGCACTGTCTGTGAGATTAGTTGCTCAAAGATGTCACTTTATTACTTGAACCATGGCTCTACTTCTGGCTTTTTGGTCATTAGGCATAAAAGTCTTATGGACTCTCCTGCCTGTATTGATATCAAACCACAATCATTAGAATTCAACCTCTTCCTTAGCTAGGGTTACATAAATAAAGTATTAGGGCCTAGCCCAAACCAAAATTTTTAAATGATTAAATGAAGGATAATTTATAGAACCTAATTTCAGTAAAAAGACATAACAGCCATTCAACTAGCAAATCTGCTACCCATATTAATTTGGCAGATTTAGAGTATGAGATGACTATGTGAAAGCAATGTCTTTGTTTGTAATGATGTAGAAGTGGGTTCTAGGTGGAAAGGAAGATAAGCCACACAGAGCTTGAGTGGTCTGTCAATGCAGCTTGAACTCAGGAGCACCAGGGTGGTATGGATTCACCACGTCTATCTTCCCTCTGCCTTCTGTCCAACCAAGTGCTTCTATCATGTATCAGAGGCTTTTCCAGATTTAATGTGCATCAGACTTAACAATATATGCACAAGCTAACATATGAGATTAATTTAGAAAAATGTGAAACTTTTCTTTCTTTTTTTCTTCTTTCTTTTTATTGTACCAATCCTTGGGCATGAACTCAAGGCCAAGGTGTTGTTTGGGGGCTTCATTAGCTCAAGGCTAGTGCTCTATCATTCATGCCACAGTGCCACTTCCTGTTTTCAACGGTTATTTGGATGTAAGAATCTCACAGACTTTTCTGCTCATGATGGTATTGAACTACGATACTCTAGTTTCAGACTCCTGAGTAGCTAGAATTACAGGCATGAGCCATAGATGCTAGGTATAATACATTTTTGATAATGTGAGTATGAAAATTGACTCTTATGTTAAAGTAGTTTTGTAGGGTGACCAGATTACTAACATAACTTCAGGCAGAAATCTGGAACTTGATTTAAAATTACTTCAATAAGCCATACAACTTGAAAATAATTCTATATTGTTCTGGGCTTACAGGCATTGACTGTTAGCTGAAGCTGTTAAGAAAGTAAAGACTGATCATTATTTGTAAAACTTGGAGTATTTTCATTACATGAATAAAAATAATATACAATAATAGATTAAACTTATGGCCTATTCCAAGCTCAAGTACTTGAAAGAGAACATACAAAATATGCACAAGATTTAAAGTAATAGAGAAATCAAGAGATGCATAATTATTCTGCTTGTAAACAAAATAAAAAAGTAGAATATATAAAATTACCTGCTGCATATCCTAGCTAAATTTAGACAACAGAAATACTAAGATGAAGTAAAAGGATCCATTTGGTATTCAATATAATGAAAATATAATGCCTGAATTATATTCTTCCATGAAACAAAACAAACATCATATATTAACTCCAAAGTCTGGAGAGTTTTTCTTTATACTTGCAATACTTTGAACTCTAAAAGCTCAAAATTACTCTGCCTAAATACCTGTTTTCACATTCCAAATCTGGCAAGTAAAAACAATAGAGAGAAAAAGAAAGAAAGAAAGAGAGAAAGAGAGAGAGAGAGAGAGAGAGAGAGAGAGAGAGAGAGAGAGAGAGAGAGAGAGAGAGAAAGAGAGAGGGCTCTGTAGGGAAGACATCTTAATAGCTATTTTTCCAATTGAGAATTAATTTGATGATGGATCAAAGGATTGAGAGACATCCAATTCAGCATTTAGAATTACATATCTAAAGGATAAATGTTCTCTATTTCCTGGGATTTGTGTAGGTTTAAGACCCTTTGTCTTGCTAAATAGGGCAAAAAATTATTTAGATGACACACTTCTGTTAGATTAAATCTGTTTAAAGCTTTATGGAATGCATTGAACTTATTTCATGTCTTAGATTTTCATTACAGAATTCTATGTTGATTCTTTTCTTTCCTACACTCTCAGTAAAATCCTTCAACATGTAATTGTAATTCTGTTTTAGTTCTTTTTATATTTAGTCAATTAGATAATCCATTAAACAAATGGGAGGAAACAGCATTAATGATATGTAGCACTTGCATTATGAATTTAATTGGATTAACTAAATTAGCTCTTTTACATTCAAGTCTACATGTGTTTTTAACATTTAAAGTGACAAATCACTAAGAAAATTCAGATTTTTCCCCCTTTGTCATAAAGCAGAGGCCAAGGAGACCACACATTTATTACAAAATGAAAGCCTTCTTCTTTTTCTTTTCCTTTTTTTCCCTAAGAAAAAGAGAACAGGAATGGGGGAAAAGTAGGTCAAACTGAAAACAAACAAGTAAGAATCTGGTGTGAAGCAAACTGAGGAAAGCCTCTTAGCTACTACCTGGAATGCTCATAAAGGGAGCTGCCATAGGCAGTGAGACATTGTACACCTGCTTTGAAGCCAAAGGGGAGAAAGACAGGGAAGGGAAGCACAAGAAAAGGCAAGAGGGGCAAGAGGGGGAAAGGCAGGAGAAGGGAGAAGGGAAGAAAGAGGGAGGAGAAAGAGGCAGACATCACATTGGTATAGAGTAAGGATACACCCAAATCGGTAGCTCAGAGCAGGCCCGTAGACTCCCTCTTTTCAAGCCATTTTGAGTGAGTCTCAGTTGCCCTGGCATCTGGATGCCCACATCATTGTAGGGGAGGGGTGCATGCCCTATAGGCAGGTGTGTTTCACATTCTCAGGGCCTTTGGTTTTTCCATCTCGAGTTTCTCCTGGTCTTCAAGGAGAGTGAGGACCATTGCCTCACCATTCCCAGGATCTTCAGGAAGAAGAGTTATAGGCTCCACTGGGTAATCTGCTTTCCAACATCCCACAGACAATTCCACCAGGTCATGCATTTATATCATGTTTGATTTTTTAAATAATGCTTGGTTTTTTAAAATAATGCTTGTTTTTTTTAAAAAATGTAGAAAACCTTTTATTTTTTTCAGCATACAAACTGTACTTCAATGTCTTGTAAGGTAAATTCATACAAATAAGTTGTTTAAATTTCAGCCCTGATATTGACTTGTGTGGAGAATGCAGTGCCCCTGAGCAAAGTGTCAGCGTAAAAGTGATAGCAGCTCACCAAGCATTTACCTGTCAGCCTCCCTCATGCCTTCAAAGGGAACACAGCAGAATGTTTTGGGGACTAGCCACCAATGGTCCATGTGACACCACCAAACTGCCTGCTTGCAAGGAAACTCAGAGTGGCAAAAAACAAGAACAAGAAACAGAAACAAACCCAATGTAGTGAGTAATTAATTGAAGGCTGCCGATGACTCATGCTTATTATAGTCCTAGCTACTCAGGAGGCTGAGATTTGAGGATCAGGGTTCAAAGCCAGCACAGGAATGTGAGTCAATAAGACTTTTATCTCCAAGTAACCACCAGAAAACCAGAAGTAGGGCTGTGGCTCAAAGTGGTAGGGCTTTAGCCTTAAGCAGAAAAGCTCAGGGACAACAACCAAGTTCAGTGTTCAAGCCCCATGACCTACAAAAAAAAAGTGATTAATTCGACTCTGGTTTCCAGTCCAGTTCTAGTCATATGTTCCTATTTTGAGATAGCTTAATATGAAAACTTTTGAGACATGCCTATATATGTTTATACACATCCAAATAATCCTATCATGCATATATTATATGTTCCATCTTCTGATATATTATTTATTTTTTCATAGCAGAGTTTATGCAAACCCAGATGCCTATTTATCGATAGTCGGAAAATACTTTGTTATGTGCACATAGATTTTTGTAGCCATTCTTCTACTCATTTGATTGAGATCTAAAAATTTAGGTTTAAGGGGCAATGACTAGGGCCTCAGTGCAAGCCCCAATAATAGTAAACAGCAACAACAAAACCTAACTCTTCACTGCTTTCCTAACTTCTTCTATTCCTGACTCTGTGTTTCTATATATCTATGTGCAATGGATATGTAGAAATTAAATTATTGGGACAAATTCATTAGTGCTTTCAAATTATTGTTTTTTTGTTTTGTTTTGTTTTGCCAGTCCTGGGCTTCGAGCTCAGGGCCTGGGCACTATCCTTGGGTTTTCTCAAGTCTAGAGCTCTACCACTTGAGCCACAGCACCATTTCTGGCTTTTTCATATGTATGTAGTACCCAGGAATCAAACCCGATTCTTTGTACATGCTAGGTAAGCACTCTACTACTAGGCTAAACTCCCGGTCCTCAAATTATTCTTTTTAGCTTGCTTCAGTTTACCCTTTCATAAATCATAACTCAATTTATTCTTCAACTTGATGTGATCTCATTAGCAAAGGATAACATTTCATTGTTTTAATTTTGTCCTAATTTGTGATATTACCATAATTTTATGTTACTGTTTATTATTTACTTATTTTCTATAATATATAGTTTAATTATTATCAATTTTATTAGTTTATGAACGTTTTAAGGGATTTGGTTACTATTATATATGTTTTAAATTTAAATTTTCTCAAAATATTTAATTTATGTTAAAATATAGTGTATTGTAAAGGTAAACATTTAACATAGGTACATAAATGGTTGTTTTTCATTATGCAATGCTTTATTCCCTTTGAGAATAAATTTCTTTACCATTCAAGCTTATAAGTACAAACTGTAAACACATATAGACATATAATATTTTGGTGCATTGTTTTTCTAAGTGAGCTTTTTATCCCATTGTGTTTATAACTTTTAACTCCTATGTTAAAATTATCTTTTTTTGATACTGCACATAAATCCCATGAGTTTTTTCATTCTTTTCCAGTCCCTTATCCACCTTTTACTGTTTATTTTCTAATAATTTGCCCTTCAATCATAGACCAATTGTATCATTTAATAGATCCTACAGTTAAAATTCTATGAAATCTTTCATTCATTTTAATAATTTAGATGCAGATATCTTCCTAGTAAAGTTATACTTCGGTTTGTATAGAATTATCTTGAACTTCCAGTGTTATCTTGAAATTTTCTGAGTTTCATTAAAATAATTGTTTTGAATTGCTTGTCGGGAAAATTTATAGATTTCTCTTTCTTTAGAGTCAGTTACTGGACAGTGAATGTGAGCTTTTGATCTTCTGTTTTTCTTGCTGATTTGTTTGATGGAAGTACATCACAAGATGGTGATTGCCTGAAGGATTCCGGTGAGACAATGCTTTCCCTGACAGGTTGTTGTGAGAGTGAAAGCTAAATTGGGTGTGGCAGTTTGGGCTGTGGTGAAGGAACAATGGTGTAATTTCTGTGATACTGCATTGGCTGAGATCAGCTTCTGTGAAGACTGGGGAATCTCATGGACCAAAGTAACAGTATTTACATCAGTGATAAGGACTTTTAGAAGTTTTATTAGAAATGGCCTCTGAGGTTAACTTATTTCTTCTTACCAACATGAAAATCCTAACGAAGAGATTGCTTCTTGGCACAGATTCTGACTTGTGGTGTGATCATGCGATGGCTTGTCCTCAGGTGGAGAAGCCAGGCAGCTGAGATTGGAATCCTCACCAGGCATGAAGGCACCAAAACCTAAGCACTGGGTCATGGTGGTTCTAATGCCAATGAATGGTCAGCCAATACAACCAAACTGGTAATGGTATGCAGACATCGGTGTTTATGCATAGTTGGTGAATTGAAATGTTGAGGGTGGGCGGGTAATAGTCATAGTGGCTTCTGGGTGCAGATGTACACTAATATGTAGTGGTGGTGGTTCTTTTTCTGGGCTCATACAGTATAGACTGAGAGCTGAGATCTGCCTTATGGACAACTGAGGAGATATGGGAGCTTTTGGATCTCAGATGTTGAGAGATGCACCCAACAAGTAGTTGCTGTCAATAGTATGTTTGTGTGGAGCGACAAGATCTCACAAGAGCAGGCTAAGGACAACTCTTGGTGGCTCCAGATTTTTTTTTATCTCAGTTTTCCCAAATTGGTCCACAGAGCCAAGGTGTAAAGTATGAGGGATTCAGGTTGAAGAGGAAAAAAGCTAGACATTGGTTGGTAGGAATTAAAAAGTACAGTCAAAACAAGCTTTGAATCAAATGCTAACATTTTATTTGAAGTTACCATATGGCTTATTTTGTTTTCTTAGCATAACATTTATTTATGTTCAGTTGGTCTGCTACATACATACACACACATATATATATGTATATGTATGTTGGATACAGATACTTAGGGGAGATAAAATAAAGAACATATCTCCTTTTTAAAATATGAAGACGCATATAAAAATAGCTCATAATGTCACTGCAAAACTGAATACCAGACTGAATTGATAGTAAGAGTGTAAATTCTACTTTTCATTTCATTCAGCATTGCAACATCACAATTTCATAGAAAGAAATACATTTAGCTGTAAATATGAATTAATCTGGAATTGTTTAATAAGTATTTGATATAAATATAACTAGGCACTTACAATAATATATGAAATAATAATATGAAAAATAAAATGTCAATACCAACATTTTAAGTTGCTTAGTATTAAAACAATCCTAAAAATAGAGATATAAAGCATGCTAGAATTCTTAATGAAGATTTTAGAATTTTAGAAAAATCAAAGTATAAAAAACTTGTCTTATGAACTAAAGTATATCTGGTTCTTTGCTTCTAAATAGATATACCTGTATTGATTCCGTGTGTGTGTGTGTGTGTGTGTGTGTGTGTGTGTGTGTTCCATTTTCAGGTTTTGAACTTGGGCCTGGGCACTCTCCTGAACTTTGGTGCAGCAGGCTCTCTACCACTTCAAGGTACAGCTCTATTTCAGATTTTTAGTGGATAATTGAAGATAAAAGTCCTACAGACTTCCCTGACCAGGCTGGCTTTGAATTACCATCCTTAGATCTCAGCCTCCAGGACTGGATTACAAGTATTAGACATGATACTCAGCCTAAAGATCTGTATTCTTATCTTATTTTTCTGCAATTTTCTATTACTTAGAAAATACAAATTACATTTCTTTTTTTCTTTTCTCTTTCTTTCTTTTCTTTTGGCCTTGGGGCTTGAACTCTGGGCCTGGGCATTATCCCTGAGCTCCTCAGCTCATGGCTAGCACTCTCCCACTTGAACCACAGTGCCACTTTTGGTTTTCAGGCACTTAATTGGACATAAGCATCACATGCACTTTTGTGCCTGGGTTGGCTTTGAACCATGATCTGATATCTCAGTCTCCTGAGTAACTTTGATTACAGATGTGAGCCATCGGCATCAGGCTAGTATACTTACTTTTATAAAACCTTCTAATAAATAGTTAATGTGGAAGTTGGGATTGTTTTATATTTATATATATATATATTTATATGTATAGTCTTGGATAGTCAAACCATTTTCTGTGGCTATTCTCTTTTACTAGTGATAAAAGCACTTGCCTTTTCTTACTATATGCTTTTATGAATGTCTTGGTGTATTGTTGTCAAGGGATCATTAGAATGTTGTAATAGTGGAAGAGTATCTTTGATTTGAAATGCTATTACTTACAGCTTTGTGGCATCCCCTTATCATGTCGAACACTAGGGCTTACTAGTACAATAATTACAAACATTCCTGGAAGGCCTTTTATCTGTCCACATTTCATACAGACAAGGGAACTGGAATCTGAATATACAGTAGCAGTTCTTCTGATTATCACTAGAGTGCTAAATTTTAAAAGCTACTTTTATGAAACCCGCTGGAAGACCTCTCTTTTTCTGCTACCAATCCACTTTTATTCGACTTGATAATGAATGCTGGTGTTCTTCATATGAACTTGAAACAAAATTCTTGAATGCATAGCTTAAATATTTCATAAATTAACAGTAAGCATATTGATCAAACATATTGATATTGTACATTACCTTTACACAAATCATTACTTGTGATCAATTACTTTCTCAACTAAATGAAATACTCTGGTATTATTTTTTTAAATTAGTTGGTTTGTCCTTTATTTCACTAAGTTAAATTAGTTGTGACATGACAGAAATAAGAACACAAAATTATTTATTTTATTGCTGTGCATTTAAAGTTATAATCTCTTAAGTATTTGGCCAGAGTTTATTCTTTCCTCCATCTCAATGAGTCTTCTAATCAAGCAACATGATTTAGATTTTTCAGAATTAAATCTATCTAGGTAGCTCTGCATTCTCAAAATGTCAACTTACACAAGGAAACATAAAAATAATTAATAATCTCACAAAGACTGCAAAGATACACAGCACTAAACTCATAGAAATATATTTTGCCAATAATGAGGAATCACAGAAAGAGAAAAGTCTGAGATTCAGAGACAATGAGCCAAAGTCAAGCAAATCCCCTCATACTGGAGATGGCTTAACAAAGAGTAGGCTAGTATTAAACAAGTTAAGAAGAGTAAAACCTGCATTATAAGAATTTTAGGTAGCTACTGAATGAATGTTATATAGGATCTTTAAAGTGTCTAAGCTTATATTTTACAATGTCAGAAAAAAGCTGTATAGCAGGTACACTTAAAACGAGTACTGATCTATATATCATTATATCTATAAAATATATATCCCACTATAAATTTATATGTCTATGTAGTTATATTTATATCTCCAAGTTCATGTCAATGACATTGAATACCCGAGTATTATATGTATCTATGACATACAAACTCTCAGCTTAATTTTAATTTTGTTCTTAAGTATGTGCCAGTGATTGCATATAGAGATTCCATTCGTGAATACTTGTTTGTTAAACCTGACATTTGAAATATGGTGTAAAAAATCAGTGTTAATAAAATCTTAAATAAAAAAGCTAGAGAAATCATGGAAATGATTTATCTTTGGAGAATTCCAGAAAGGCATACAACCTTGATGACACTTTGGTTTTAGTTTATTGCAATCTGTATCCCATTCTAACCTATAGAATGTAAAGTGAATAAATGTACTTTGACTAAAAGAAAACAGTACTGATTATGAGACACTTCTAAATCAGCACTAAATTGGTATTTAGTTATAGATTTTCATTTTATATGTATGTCTTTCATGGTCTTTTTCCTATACTCTTTATAAAATGATTAGTTTTTGAATGAAATGGTTAAACTAAAATTTGGAGGAATTAGATGGTGCTTAGGCATTTAAAAATATAAACCACATCTCATTTGCAGCAAACTTCTGATGTCTTCTTTTTCTAATATAATCTTGTACAGCTGTGTGTTCTTCATGCTGGTGGTTGACTTCAATTTTATTGAAAACCTATTCTTTCACTTTATCCAACTCTTCCACAGAATAACACCTAGTAGAGTCACTTGGGAAGTGCACCAGGTACTAATGCATAACTTCTTGGTTTATCTTCACAACTTTTCTGAGATATCTAATAAAGTAGGAGTAGCTCCTATTGTGTTAGAAATGAAACAGCCCAAGTAAGACTGTACTAGGATGGAATGTCTAAGGTATTACTTTGGAAGGGTACCAGGATATATTAGGTGTTTTGATGTGAAGCACAATGCTCTTCGCACAACACTATAAAGCCTCCTAAAATTATACTAATTGCAGGTGATCTTCCTGAATGCCTCAGGAAAAAAAAATTATCTTAGAATGGAATGGATAGAAGGAGAGAGAGAGAGAGAGAGAGAGAGAGAGAGAGAGAGAGAGAGAGAGAGAGAGAGAGACAGAGAGAGACAGACAGAGAGAGAGAGACAGACAGAGAGAGAGAGACAAACAGAGAGGGAGAGAGAGAGGGAACTAATGGTCTAAGGAGATAGCTTTTTTATATATTTTTATTGTAATTAATAGAAGGGTTACATTGTATTCGTAAGATAGAATGTGCATTACTTCACATACACTGATACCCTTTATAGCTTTACCTCTAATTATCTACTTATCTGCTTACAATGTAAAGCAGTCCTGAAATCTTGGAGGGGAGATCTGTACAGGACTTAATGTCTAGTCCTCTACTCCTATCTATCTATCTATCTATCTATCTATCTATCTATCTATCTATCTACCTACCTATCTAGCTATCTATGCATATGTATAACAGTCCAGAGGTTTGAGATTAGGCCTTTTGTACCCAAGGCAAGTGCTCATCCACTTTGAGTCACAAGCACCATTTCCAGCTTTTTTGTTAACTGGAGCTAAGAGTCTGAGGGACTTTCCTGCAGGCCTGGGCTTGTTTTGAACTGCAATCCTTGGTCTCAGCCTCTTGGGGATGTAGGATTACACTCATGGGCCACCAATGCCTGACTTACTCTTACCATGTTTTTGAAACATGGTTGTAAGAATCCTTGCATCATCACAGGTAAGGGTGCTTACAAGCAAGTCTCAAAACAAAAACAAAAAACAAAAAAAAACCCCTGCTCTGAATTATATTTTTCCTCAAATAATACCATATAACTAATGTGAGCATTGCTTTAACCCATTGTTAAATTCCCCTTTTTGCCTAAGGAATTGATACTTGAAATTAAGGCACATATACTAGGTGAAAAAGGTTGCTGTTTGTTAAACAATTTTTTACCTCATCATATACAATGTTTCCTTCTACTTTATCTTTTTCAACGAAAATGAAGCCAAAATAAACAGGAAGTAGGCATGTGTTGCCCTAGAATATTTCTATAAGCAAACCATTGCATGGATCCACACAGAGGTCAGCCAGAAAGGGAATTACGAGGCTTGTTAGGGGCACCACCTTGCCAACAGGAAGGGGAGAGAGAGGCAGAAAAAGATGGCTTCTGAGCATCGGGTAGATAGGGAATAGTGGTGGGAGATTAGATGGGCCTAGAGACCAGGTGGGCAGAGAGACCAGATCTTCAGGGTAGGGTGGAGTTACTGTCCTGGAAAATGCCGTGAGAGGCAAAAAATAATGTGTGTGTGTGTGTGTGTGTGTGTGTGTGTGTGTGTGTGTGTGACAGAGAGAGAGAGAGAGAGAGAGAGAGAGAGAGAGAGAGAGAGAGAGAGAGAGAGAGAGAGAGAGAGGACCACCATGTTTATATGAATAAAGTGCAATTTATATAAAAATAGAGGCATAAGAATAATAGTAAATCTAAACAAGTTAGAGGTAGGAGGATGGGGAAATGCCTATATATAGGATAAATATATATTCATATATATATGTGGATTTCTTGAGATGAGAAGTAAAATATCAGTACCAATTTCACTTTACAAGGAGGAGGACTTCAGGAAAACTAATGGAGCAAGCATAAAGGAATCAAAAAGTAAGAGGATAATTAGAATTGAGAAAGCGAAAAGAATAACTTGCAGTATTGTAAAAGTCCAAGAATGGGGAGGGCAATGGCTAGGGAAAACAGCTCTGCCCCTTTGGTTTGTACTTCATCCTTCAGTGAATAGAAGATTGGAAAGTAGGGGACAAATCAACCTTTACATTAAAATATCCTCTGTTGGCAAAGAAATGGCAGGATTTCTGGAGAAAGAGGAAGGTGACTAGATGGAAGAGCTAAAAATACTTCAACCAGGACCACACTGTGAGGTGGGCACAGTGGAGGTGGACATGATCCAGAAGCAACTGGAGTGTGAGAACCCACCATGACCCATGACTTCTCTGCACAGAAGGCCACACCAGGATGAAGCCCAAGTCATGAGTGGAAAACTGTTTTTGCTTAGGCATTTGGATGGATTACTGGGGAGAAGATAAGGACCAGAAGACAGCTAGAAAAAAAATACGTTTAGTTTTGAGCAGATGAAGTTACAAACATTTGTGAATCACCAATCTGGTCAGTACACATGAGAGTAAGAATTTGATCATTTCTATATAGATTGAAAAAAGAGAACTTCATGTGGAACTACCTAAAACAGGTTTGTAGTTACATTTCAAATGAACTCATGAACTCAAGCTCTCATTTGCCTGCTCTTATTTAGGCTTTGGCTCTTTCTGACTCTGCATTCTGGCTGACTTACTTTTAAGAAGTTCTAACTATCAGGATAGAAAAATAAAGGCAACATTTGGAATTTGTTAATTAAAAACCAGAAAGTGAATGGGACTTGTATAATATTTAGGAGCCATCATTTATGACATGAAAGGAGGCAAATAATTGACAGAAATGTCACATCTAAACATGGAAATTGTGAACATTCAAAGAAGAGAAAGATGTATGATCAAATACAAAAAAGAGATGACTAATTAGATATATAAGTATCCAAACCTGCTAATAAAAATTCTATGAAGCTTGCAAATTCGATATAATAGTTCATACCTATAATCCCTGATGTTTGTATCTAATTAGTTTTTGATGAAAACTTTAAAACCCTGAAAAAGGAAATTAAAGTACAATTTTATTTTTAATAATTATTTTTAAAGCTTATCTAAAAACTTTAAGAATTATTGTGAGTTGACAGAAAAAATGGAGATAACTTTAAAAAATAGCAATCATTCAAGTTTTAGATATAAATTTTATTCCCTTTTAAATGATGATAGTTTAAAAATCATCTTTAAGGAATTGTACAAAAGAATTTCAGTTTAGCATGTCAATTTGTGGTTATAATGCATCTCAACCAATGTCATCTCTTTCATAATTCTTCCCCATCCCTTCTAACATTCCACATTTTCTCAATTTACCTGGCTCAGTTTTCATATATGTACTTTGAATACAAAGCCAAGGTAAGGAGAACTTATGTAAAAAGTTCATGTACATGAACTTTTACAAGTGCTATGTAAGTCTGTTTACTTTGATTATTTTGAGCGTAATTTAACATATGAATGAACAGCTATTGGAATTGTCTCATTTATTAGGGGAGCTAAATAAACTGTGCAAAATTTGGTAAAAAAAAAAAAACCTCTCCCCTATATTTCAATCAAGCAAGAAGATACAGGATGGATAAAATGCTAACATTTTGGCTGTAGCTTTAATAACTAGCCTTAAGCCCACTAAGATCTGGGGAAGCACTCCATTGATTAACAAAAAGTGCAAATGTTATTATGGTTTCTAAATGAATTATGAGCAACAGGAAGAAAGAATGCTGCCGTCCAAATGCCTGAGTATCAACTCTGTCATGGAGACACACAAACTGAATGCGTAGTAAATTCAGGGCATGGTGAGATCAATGTCTTTTAATGTAACACAGAGTCACCTTGTGAAATTCATAGCCAGAGTAAAGTAACTAAAAAAAATATTGCACCTCAATAAGTTTGTAAGCAATAATGAAGTTGATGTTAATGAAGAATACAAACTGGAAAACAAACTGTAATAAGCAAGCTGTGCTAAAAACCCAAATGGAGCACAATCTATTCATGGAAAGAAACTGAACCCTGAAAGACACCTGAGGGAGGAATTGGCGATGAAGTTGTACCTTCTGCTCTGCTGATGATGGAGTTTCCTCACCTGCAGGCACTCATTCCTTGGGTCCTATCTTACACATTCCAGCCCAGAACTGAGTCTCTTTTGTGCCATTCTTCATTGTGCCAGGGTGACTCATCTGGAAACAATGAGGAAAGAATTTGCTTCTGTGTAGTACTGCTAGATGGTCTGGTAGTCTCCTCTGCTTAATGATTTTACTTAAAACATGGCTTGAAGAGACTAGATAAGCTTAATGGTAGACAATGCATTTTTTTTTTGCCAGTCCTGGGCTTGGGCTTAAGGCTTGAGCTCTGTCCTTGGGCTTTCTCAAGGCTAGAACTCTACCACTTGAGCCTCAGCACGACTTCCGGCTTTTTGCTATGTATGTGGGGTACTGAGGAATTGAACCCGGGTCTTCGTGCATGCTAGGCAAGCACTCTACCACTAGGCCAAACTCCCGGTCCCAGACAATGCATTTTTAATTTCTTTCTCTGGAAGTTCTATTAAAGTATTCATGAAAGTGATAATAATAATCATTATCATTACTGGAGCGATAGTCTCAAAGGGTAGCCAAATTTTGTCGAGAATATTTTAGGCTAAAGCCCAACTGGAATGCTTACCATTTTTAGCATGGAACAAGCACTAAAATTAATAGTATATATACTACATATATAGTACATAGTATATGATGTAAAGCAGATAATAGTATATACACATGCATGTAGACATTTAGATCTATATGTGTGCATATGTAGATACATGTATATATTTATATCTTTCCATATGAAATAGAAGGTTGGTACTTCCCAGGTAGTAAGAACTATAACTTCTTTAATGTAATAGGAAGTATGATTGGATAATATGTTCAGAGAAAGGCTAATGCCAGTGGAAAACTTCTGGTTTGTGCTGCTCTATCCTGCATTTGAGCTGAAAAAGGCAAAGGCACAAGATTTGAAGTATTTGGTATTACAGTGATCCTGTCTAAAGACAGGATGAATATCTATTTTTTAGTGTGCTTCATCTCTACGGCACCTGGTCTTCTGCTACTTATCTCATCTGGAATGTGCCCTTTGTTCTGTAAACCATAAGTTTCTCAAACTAACATGTACTACCTTATCAACTAACAGAGGCCTTGAAGTAAAAAGAAGGCCATCACATTGAATGACTAAAGAAGCATCAACATAAGCCCAGGAAGCCACTTTCTCTTTGCGACCCCTCCTCTGTATTGTCCTTCTCAAGGCATTCATGTCATTCTATCCTGCTTTCCCACCTCTTTCTCTACTTTCTTATTGAAAATAAGCATTTTGCACCTTAGTGAACAAAAGTTGAATTGAGTAGGAAGAACTAAAAAGCAAAGTACATGGGTTGCTTCTTAATCTACAGTTACATAACTGTTTGAGTATTATTGTTGTCATTTCTAGGGAAACCAAATGTAGTAGAGAGTTAATCCTCCTGTAGGTAGCAACCCCAAACAAAGAGCAGTAGGCATCAAGGGAGAAATTATTCACTTCTGTCCACAGGAGAGGCAATTTTAAGGCATGTTGACACTGACTGCAGTGAAGGAAGGCATCTGAAAAAGAGTGAAGAAATGTATTGCCACAGCTGGAGCAGCTTGAATACTAGGGCTTTTCCCCATGATCTCGGCATCTAACAGTCTAACCTAAGTTCTGGCACTTGGCCACTGGAGTCCGAAATAATAGGAAGAGAAGCTAAGTGGCTCATCAGTACATAGAAGGAACAGCGTGGATGACCATGGAGAGCAGTGTTTGAAGTGATAGAAACCAAGACTGCTGTGGCATGATCTCACTTACAAGGTAACATCTCAAACAGTGGAAATCATAGAAGTCCAAAGTAGAAACGCAATTATCAAGTGCTGGGGTAAACTATTAGGGAGATGTAGGTCACAGGATATAAAATCGCAGCTAGATTTCAAGACTAATGTCACAAAATCTATTTTAGGACATGCTCATTGTTAGTTATGTTGTCAGGTGACAAGAAGATAGCCCAGGGTGTGACAGAGCACATCTATAATCCCAAGTGTGAGGAGGCTGAGTCAAGAGAAGAGCAAGTTCAGGACCAATGTAGATCATAAGCTTATGTACTCAACACAAAGTCTTATAACTGTCCCTTTAGGCTGGGTTTCATGCATCATATCCTTGAGATTCTCTATTTCTGCTTAGAACATACATGCCTTTCTGTAAGTATCTAGTGGGAAAGAGGACCCATACACTAATTCATTGTACAGCTCTTTGACTGTTTACTTGAGCCAGTTGCTGATGGAGTTAAGCTGAATACAGGTAGGATAACATTCCTGAAGGATAAGCAGTCTCAGTGAGTATGAGCTAGCTTCTCTGTCAGCTTTTGGAGGCCACTAAATCTGAGAATGGATGGGTAATTGGTGACAATATAACATCCTTATTTCCCTGTGACACTCACATCCTAAGTGAGATTTCAGCAAAGTCTCCAAGTGGAGCAGACATGCTAGTTCATAGCTGTAACCCTAGCTTCTTAGGAAAGTGGAAGGAAAGAACCATTGTCCAACCAAGGCCTATGGATCAATTAGCATGGGAACTTTTGAAAATGACCCACAAAGCAACTAAGCGAAAGACTTGGTTCAAGTAGTAGAGCACTTGCCTAGCAAGCTTGAAGTCCTGAGTACCAAAACATCACCACCACCACCAATACCAACTCACACCATCTGAGCATTTGGTGGGGAAATGAGGCTTTGGAGAAGTCAAGGAGCATGGAGACCAGGAGGGGTTGTTAAGTCACCCAGTCACAAGTCTAGGCCTGAGCGCAGAGGGGATGGAGAAAATTTGAGGCAATTATAAAGAAGATTTCTAATAGAAAGAGGAGGGAGAAAAACATTGGGATAACGTCTCACTCTAGGGCCTGAACAAGCTGAATAAATTTTGGGCCTAATTTCTGAGACTTCCATGCTATCCTAGCATGAGAGCTAAAACTTCCTGTAAATGCATTTTCTATTGTTAGAACCAAACAAGGCTTGGTATTGTATTAAAATGGTGTGAATTCAATTACAGTTTGGAAGGTTCAAGGGCATAGTATTGGACTTACCTTAGGTAAGACTTCATTTCATCATTCACTGTGCTGTTATTGGATTTTAGAATGTGAGAAACAAGCTATTGGTTACTAGCACTGATCTTAAAAATAATTTTAATTTTATTTGCATTGTAGTTATTAGAAAAGAAAATGTCTTCCCCAACTCTGGGAAATTCTAACTTCTTAAGTTTTCCTGGCAGTTTTGGTGACATACTTCTCTTTGGCTGAATGAGGCTGGCAGAAGTGACAGTACTAATTAAACAAATGGAGCTGGGATGTTGGAATAGAGCATGAGTTAGAAAAGGTCTGTTTCCCCAATTAGCTTTTTCTAATATAATCAGTAGGTACTAAGATTTTCTTTCTTTTTATTTATTTTTTTCTGTTGTGAAAGTAAAGGAGCAGCCTGTTGTTAGGTAGGCTTTATAAATTTGAGCTCTACTGACTGTTTTTTATGGCCCCTAGGGTGAAGGATCCCTGTGTTAGATGAGAAGAGGGGCCAGAAATGCCAGTCACCTTGAAAGTCCTCCAAGACAATTAGCCAGATGCTGGATTGGAAATGTTCTCTGCCAGTAAATATCCTAGGAAGTAGAGGAAGAAATGTACCTTGGACAACTGGGAAATGATTTCCAGGAGACAGTCCACCCAGGGAGCGCATTCTGCTGCATGCTTCCTCCTGTAGGATGCACAGAGAGATGCTGGTGTTTATCACTGACGTCATTTCCTGATTACCACTCTTTTTCTAGTCTACTTCAACCCTTGGTAGCCTATCCTCCCCATCTGTAAGGGGCAGGACATCTTTGCAACTGTCTGTCTCCTTGTTCTCAGCAGGTGACTTTTCTCCTCTACTTATCTCTTTCTTTCACTCTTTTTGTTTGTTGCTCTTTCATCCTGTCCCATGGGGGCTCTCTCTATTTTTAATGCTTCCTCAGGGCACATTGCAAAGGTTTCCTTCTTTATGTGAACATAAATATCTGACAGTTTTATAATTATACTGTAGGAATGGTGGCTTCTATTGATTATTTTATCATACCTCTTCCCTCTTGGGCAGATCCAAGCTAGAATTCGATGCTAAAGGGAAGTTTGCTTTTCCATCCATAGGGGGGATAACGAGTGAAAAATGACATGCTGGATTCAAATAATTAAGAAAGGATTCTAATGTACATACAATCGAGACAGCAATAAAATTAAAGCGTTGCTGGCAGAATATAAGTCAATAATAGCCAAAATTGCAATTAATCACATTTGACATGGATGATTAAATTTCTGTTTAGATTATTTTAGAGTTCGGACTTTTTTCAGTATCTTCCTTGACATTAATATAACACTCTACATGAGCGGTAACTCTTTATCTTTTAATTCATACTTAAATCATAATTCACTAAATAAATATATGTTTTGAAAGATTGAAACACTAGCAATCATTGCAATGAATTTTAAAGTGATAGAGCTTCCTGATAACATTGTGTTTATGTTACAAAGCATTCTATATATACCCTGCAATATTTACTAAAAGATCATCCAGAATCCCATTATAGAGTTCCAAAAATTCTTAAGTGACCAAATTGTGTTGTGACAATCATGGTTAAAAATGCAATTACCTTCATCTATAAATTTCATAAATTCAAATAATCATAATTTCATATCTAGTGGATATGATTCATATCTAGTCTATGTGATGGACATTTTAGTGAGTCATGGAGTTTTTCAAAATCTTTAGTTAAACACAATGAATACAAATGCCTTGTATTCTAATAAGATCCATAATAATTATAAAGCATAATATTGTTTCGCATACTATTCTGCTAATTATCTGTTTCAGCTTGTCTCTCCCTCCTTTCCTCCCCTCTCTTCCTCTCTTGCTCCCTCTCCCTGCCCCTCTTTCTTTCTCTTTCCTTCCCCTCCTCTCTCTTTCACTCTTTCTCTTTCTCTCTCTCTCACATACACACACTCTCTCTATTCTCTCTAGAGCTCTTTCTCTCTCTCTCTCTTCTTTCTAGGAGAGTATCTTCAGAAAAACTTCCTCAATTTTTGACATTTTGCTTCAGGATATGTACAGTAGATATACTTTCCCTTTTTCATCCCACTGAGGGAAAAATCTGTGGAGAGCCAGGACTGAACAAATCTAAGAAGGTTCTGAAACAATGAGGCTGTTTTACCTTCAGGATCAAAGAAGCAACATGCAGGTGACTCCATTAGGTTTTCTCTGGGGGTTGGGCAAGCTTAAAACAATATAGACATTGTATCTAGAACCAAACCTTTTTTTTTTTTTTTTGCTAAAGCACAGGGCTAGGGCTTCTTGCCCATCAAGGCACAAAATTCTGAGGGCACTCTCAAGTATACACCCTCCAAACATAACTAGAAGAAAAACAAACCCATTCTGTGTCAACAGAAACTTAAATGGAAAGGAAAAGCATTGGTTCCAATAAGTGTCTGCCAACTTCCACAGCTGTCCCAGAGGATACAGAGTTCAGGTTCAGGTGTGACAATCCAGTCAGTAAAATAGGGGGAAAAATGACCCGGTTTTAAGAAGATTAGGAAATATCCCTTTATGATATGAAGATATGATTTTCCACTTAGAACCTGCCAAGAAATGTACACAGTAATTCATAGAACTAATTCAGTTCAGTAAGGTCAGTGTTATAGGTTACATAAAACTAGTTAAGCAACACGCTTTCAGTATTTATGTAGGTCCTGATACTGAAAGGACAAAATTGTTTACAATGGCATACAACATAAAAAAGGCACAAATTCTACAAATTTATATACAGATTTTATGTGGAAAGTGGTAAAACCCAGGCAAAAGAAATTTAAGATTTATATAAGTGGGAAATATTCCATGAGCATGTATTGGAAGACTTACCCCAGTAAAGATGACACATCAAGACGTCACATGCCAAATTCTTACAACTCCTTGACACTAACAATACTTTATGTAAACAAATATAAGATTTCATAAAATGTATATGAACAAGAAAAGGAACTCAAAATGGCTAAAAATTCTGAGAAATTGTTAGTCAAGGTAATTCTGGGGAAAAATTGAATTAAATGGGAGAAATTTCTCTACTTAATATGAAAGTATATAATAGAATTAAGACAATCAAGATTATGTGTTGCTTGTGGAAGGAGAGATATAGAAACAGAGATATAAAGAATCAGAAATAGATGCACATACATATGCCCAAACAACTTTGACAGAGGTTTAAAAGTGATTCATTGCCACACAATTAGCTACTGTAATAAATGAGTATGTAGAATCAGAAATCCATAGGTAGAAAAGGAAGAAAGGAAGAATGGAAAAAAGGAAGGAAGACAGAAAGGAAGGAAGGAAGTTAAGAAAGAAACTGCTATGACAAAGAGAATATTGAGACAAAGAAAATGAAGCTATCATCATAAATATTATGAAATACACATTAAACTGAAGATTGGCATGAAGAATCTCTAATTGATTCTTTAAACAATAAATAGAAACCAGAAGTCAGTGGCTCATGCTTGTAATCCTGGCTATTCAGAACACTAAGAGCTGATGTTTGTGGTTTGGTAGCAAATTCCTTGAGACTTTTATTTCCAATTAAGCACAATAAAATAAAAATAAAATGAAATGGAGCTGTGGCTCAAAGAGTACAGTGCTATCTTTGAGCAAAAAGCTCAGGGACAGTGCCCTGGTTCGGAGTCAAAGTTGATACACCAGGATATTCTCCTCTCTCTCTCTCTCTCTCTCTCTCTCTCTCTCTCTCTCTCTCTCTCTCTCTCTCAATATTATAAAAATGCATGAAACATATGACCACATATTTTAAAGATGAAGACAGAAGAAAGTAGATAAGTACAATTATCATATGGTGATGATGGTTATCTAGTAATCACTTTCATTTGGCTCTAGTGAAATAGAATTAAAATCTACAATGAGGTAGCACAGTTAAACAAACTAAAAATAGTGGAAAAATTACTGATGAGGTTGAAGTAAAATTTTATTACTAAAATATTACTGCTGGGAAAGTTCAGGGGTATACAGCCTCAAGATGTCGAACATTTTGACAGTTACCAAATAATAAAACTGGTCAATAAGTTACTCATTCACACATGAGCCTACATGCTAATCCTTCTAGTAGTTTTATTCATGGGAGCAGTCAGTATCATACAAAGCATCCACATGACCTTCACAGCACTCTGAGACCTTAGCCATACTATAGATTAATAATATACAGCAAGAAAAAAAGCAAGTGTTACCTAGTACTCTCCTAGAAGAGGATTACAATAGCTCAAAACCTAGATACATTAGGTCATATAGGATGAGGCTAAATGAAAGGATCTTCAGAATATGGAAACAAGACCTTTATACTGTGTGATTGTTGTTCTTAATGTACTGTTATTTCTCTTCTCTTTTGTTTCCCCTTGGTTAATATTGTTACAATATCTGACTTTGTTACCTGACATATTGTATATACATTTATTTGTTTATTTGAAATAGGAAAGGGAAGGGGAGAAAACAAGTTGATTGGGAGGGGGTAGAGAGGGAAATGGGGAGAAAAACATGAGGAGTATCAATATGTGAGAGGTAATGCACCTACTACCTGGTGAATATAACTGTAACCCCTCTATATATTACTATAAAATTCTATGCTGCTGTCAGAAAGAATGACATTGCCCCATTTGTTAGGAAATGGAAAGATTTAGAAAAACTCATATTAAGTGAAGTAAGCCAGACTCAAAGGAACATAGGCTCAATGGTTTCCCTCATTTGTCATAATCAGTAGAAACCTTGGGCTCTCCTAGCAGAGATTTGCAATAGAGCAAAACCTAGACACATAAGTCCATACAGCATGACTCTAAATGAAAGGACCTCTAGGATATAGAAACAAAAGCCATATAATGAGTGATTGCTGTCCTTAATGTACTATGTTATCTCTCATCTCTTTTGCTGTCCCTTAGTTATCTCATATTGTTACAGTATCTCACTTTGTTATCTGATATATTGAATATACTTGTATTTGGTTATTTGAAATTGGATAGAGAAGGGGGGAAAACAAGCTGAGGGGTGGGGTAGGGGGGAGGGAAATGGGGACCAAGACATGAGAAAGGATATCAATGTATGTGAATTAATGCACCTTCTATCTGGCAAATATAATATAGCCCTTCTATTAATTACAATAAAAATATATGAAAAAAATTTTAAAAAGTGTTAATGTGCATTGCAAATTCAATGGATCTCTATAGAATTTCACTGAGCACAAACAGCAAATCTCCAAATGTTTATGTTCATTAATGTAATATCAGCCAAAGAGTATAATTAGAGAAAGGGAGAAGAGTCCTGGTGTTTAGTAGTGAAGTGCAGATATGTGTGAAACTTTACAAACTCAGCGTGGGGGATAGTTGTATATTTGTGGCAAGAAAGACTTTCCGTATATTTTGACTGCATAAACATCTGCATCCTGGCTATGATATGTGTTTTAGTTCTACAAGATAAAAATTGGGTAATGATTTCTTGACATTAGTGTGAACATCTGCATATGAACTTTCAGTGGTCTCAGAATAGAAGAAACATAATTAATTTTTTTACCATCCAGTGTATAGTTGCAGAAGGCTGAATTTTCTTTCCGTGTTACAAACAAAACACCATTAGGCCAATGATTGAATATAGAAGTTGATCAAGAAACCAGTTGACCTCTCTAAGATAGGCATAAAGAATTTACAGAAGATCAAAGCTATAACTCATTTCACCTCCACTGTACTTTTTTGTGCAATATATTTCTTTTCTTTAAAATCTAACTTTTACCAGTATCATAATGCCTTTATTATTAAAGTTTCAATGAACTATACAGATTTTAAAAATGTTTTCATTTGTATCATAAATAATACCAGATGACACCAAAGAGGCCAAAGGAGTCATAAAAACAATGTCAGAGAAGTGCCCACTCAGGCATTTGCAAATGTTTATTGAACAAATTCAACCTGCTGTAACCTGTAGTTATATAGACATACTGAATGATCCAAAGGTATAAATAGTGAAGATCATATTAAATAATTACCCAGATATTTCTAAATAGAAAACCTAACAAGCTTTTTTCAAGATGCCAGGTCATACTTTGTGTCTTTCTGCTTAGAAATTTCAGACTTCATAAAGCTTTATTTATTTCACTTGGGATTCAACGGTCAAAGCAACTGATTGTCCCAGAGGCTTTGGAGAAATTAATGTTATTTAGTAATTTAGATCTCTCTGATGAAGCTTTAAATATTGAAATTTTGTTTATGTGCTATTCAGGAAAGCAACATTTCACCCTTCCAGCCAATTCTTAGAAATTATTCTACTCACAGGACCACCTTTTTCTCCGTACCCATCCTGTGAGCATTGAAAAATAGTCTCATCTCTGATGCTTCTTTGCAAATCTTTTCCCTTATTACAGATAAGTTAATGACTAATACACATAGAGACATTCAAGTGTCAGTGCTTTCTAACATGTGTTTGAAGCAAATTCTGGTTATGTTAACCATTGAAGGAAATTGAAATCTTGGCTGATGTTGACAGACAGGGCTCCACAGGCCCTGTGAATCCTGTCCAAGAGAGTTCATCTGTCTTTGTCTCTCTATCTGTCTCTGTCTGCCTCTCTTTACTTTCTTTTTGTCTAGTAGTGGTGTGGGGCTTGAACTCAGATCCTTGAGTTCTCATGTTCATCTTATGGTTGGCCTTCTACCACTTGAGCTTCGTGGAGTTTTCTGCTCATACTGTCTTTAGATCTCAGCTGAGAACCACCAGTTCCCCTCTCTTTTTGCTTAGTGACTGTTCTATGAGGTTTTAGAAAACAATTGCTTTGTGTTTGAACAGCATGAATGCACCAGCCAGTGCTTCCCAACCTTTCAGGAATGGGTGGGTAGACATCTGAAATTCCAGGCTGCATTCCTCTTCCAGGAATGATTCTTCAGCGGTAAGAAATGCTGTGATTAGAGCTACAGCAATCTGCAGAAGCAGACTTACTCCAAACTGGTCAGTGAGTATGGACAATGACTGCCTTCAGGTAGAGGAGAGCATCCCAGCCTCAGAGTTTCCTGAGACAGCCCAAGGGTCTGTGCTGTGGGGCCTGATAGCTCAACTTCACCTTCTATCTTTCTACTCTCTAGTGGGAGGAGAACCATCTCAAAGCCGCCTTGATCTCCAGCTGAGACAAACCTTGGATGGAGAAGCACCATGCTGAGATAACTTTGTAGTGTCCATCCACAGGTGATCAATACTTACTAATTGTGACATACTTATGCAAAAATTACAGGAGGGAAATGACAGATGCTGCCATAATGAAAACAATCAAAGGCAATATTATCAGGTTTAAAACCCATATATGAAGCAGTGAGAAAGTATGCCACAGAAACCAGAATTGGGGCATGTCCCATTTCGGATACTAGAATTCTTAACCTTTAAAGTTCCTCAAAAATGCTCGTTATGAGAAGGGGTATCAATATGTGTGAAGTAATGCACCTTTTATATGCTGAATGTAACTGTAACTCTTTTATTAATTACAATAAAAATAATAACATGAAAAATGCTCATGTTATTCAAGATAAGGGCTCTGATCCAGATTGAAGTACACAAGGGAGACATAAAATAGAGACAAATAATTAAATCTGTTCTTTTTATGTTGGCCTTGGGGCTTGAACTCAGGGCCTGAGTGTTATCCCTGAGCTTTTTTGCTCAAGAGTAGCCCACTACTACTTTGAGGCACAGTCCTGCTTTTGATTTTCTGGTGGTTAATGGGAGATGAGACTCTCATTGATTTTCCTGCCCAGACTGGCTTTGAACTTTGGCCTCCAGACCTTAGCCTTCTGATTAGCTAGGGTTATAGGCATAAGTCACCAGTCAGTGCCCAGGAACAATCAAATCTTAATTGAAATGTTACCAAGTTTTCCTATTTATCCAAGCCTGTTATTAAACTTTTGAATTTTACTGTACTATCTCCCAAATTCTTTCCCAGTTGTTTTTTTTGTCCTTTTGATGATGTTCATTGTGTAATATCTTATTCCAACTAAAATGATCAGTTTAATAATATTTTTCATCTACTTTATCAGTATTAGATTTTCTTTTCATTTGGTGGTATATCTTTTGGACATTTGATTTTAAGAGGTTTAGTTATGTGTGTGTATGTGTGTGTATGTTTTTAGAAAGATTTCTTAGCTAGTATGTCTTGAGTTTTCATCTTTAATTTCCCTCAAATAATATTTATCCAATTTAATATTGTTGGATGCATAACAATTTCTAAGTTTATGTACCGGAGCTCAGTGAAAGTTGTGCTAGACATTTGGTCTCCTGATTCTAGCACATTTTTTATTCAGTTAGTAAATATTCTTAGTCTTACTAATATTCCATTATTTCTAGCAACAGTGTTCTTCTATTAATATTCCAATAAACAAAGTAGATGCTAAATTTTATCATCTTGTTTTTAGCTAGTTCTCTTGTAAAAAGATTCACCAAAACATTTTTATTATTAATGTTCATACTACTGTCCATGACTTTAATCTGGAAATATATAGTTTCCTCTTGATGTAGGAAAGTTTGGACTAATGATTTTCATTTATTGTTGTGTTTTACACAGCCTCAAAGTTCTTGAATCATGTTCTAACTACACCTTCATTAATGTATCACTTTTTTCCTTCTGGCATATTGAAGTTTAGATTTTTTTTATGATTCACTTGTGAGCATCTAGCCTGGTGTCTGTTCATTTTTTTAGTTTCATATTTAGCCATTTTATAATTTCCTTGTACTTGGATTATGTCCTTTTTATCATGGAAAATGTCCTCACAATTTTTAAAGACATTTTTATAAAAGCAGAATCTAATTTTTTAAGAATTTATTAATGTTGATTTTTACATCATATTTTAAATGACAAGTTTAACAAACAAGTGTTCAAGGACGGAATCTCTATTTACAATCACTGGGACTTAGTATTTAGAACTTAACAAAAATTAGGCTAAGGGTTTGAATGTCATAGAAACATATTAATTTAAAAAATAAAACATTATGTCTATAGAGTCATAGGTTTTATGTCTATATAGTTCTGTTTATATTTCCATTACCATGTTCATAGCTTTGGGTATGCAGTTATTGAGTTCTCACTCTTGTTCTCTTTGGATTTAATAGTCACATATTAGGGATACCATATACCTTTTCTTCTTTAGGGCTTGACTTGTCTCACTCAACATGAATCGCTCTAGGTTCATCCTTTTCCCTGTGAATGCCATTATTTTATCTTGTCTGTTGGCTATCCTCAACATTTCTGGTCATAAAAGAAATGCAAATCAAAACAACTCTAAGATTCCACCTCACTCCAGTTAGAATGGCCAGGATCAGGAAAACGAATAACAACAGAGGCTGGAGGGGATGTGGCCAGGAGGGATCACTACTACACTGTTGGTGGGAGTGCAAACTCGTTCAACTACCATGGAAAGCAGTATGGCAGTGCCTCAAAAGGCTAAACATAGAGCTCCCCTATGACCTAGCAATTCCACTACCCAACCATCCAGAAACTAGGGCATACTAAATCCACTAGCACAACAATGTTCATTGCAGCACTATTCACCATAGCAAAGATATGGAACCAACCTAGATGTCCCTCAGTTGATGAGTGGATCAACAAGTTGTGGTATTTGTACACAATGGAATTCTATGCTGCTGCCAGAAAAAACGACATCGCCCTATCTGTTAGGAAATGGAAAGACTTAGAAAAAATCATATTAAGTGAAGTAAGCCAGACTCAAAGGAAATTAGGCTCAATGGTTCCCCTCATTTATCATAATCAGTAGAAACCTTGGGCTCTACTAGCAGAGATCTGCAATAGAGCAAAATATTGATACATAAGGCCATATAGTATGAAGCTAATTGAAAGGACCTCCAGGATATTGAAACAAAAACCATATAACGAATGATTGTTTTCCTTAATGTACTATGTTATCTCTCATCTCCTTTGCTGTCCCTTGGTTATCTCATATTGTTACAGTATCTCACTTTGTTATCTGATATATTGAATTTACTTGTATTTGGTTATTTGAAATTTGATAGGGAAGGAGGGAAAACCAAGACAGGTGGGGAGTGTGGGGGGGAGCGTAATGGGTACCAAGACATGTGAAAGGGTATCAATGTATGTGAATAAATGCACCTTCTATCTGGCAAATATCATGTAACCCTTTTACTAATTACAATAAAAAATAAAAAAAAGAAAATGTCCTCACAATTTTTCAAAGACATTTTTATAAAAGCAGAATCTAATTGTTTTTTAAAAAGTGACTCAGTCCTCCAAATTTGTATTCTCTTTTTGTATATACAATATTCTTTCTTCTGAACCCTTTAAGTCATTTGCCTTAGTTTAATTTGCCTTGAAATTTAAATGATCTGGACAGGTTTGAAGACTGGATATATAGAGTGTAGATATTAAATATGAAGAAAAATCTTCCTATGTTCCTACTCTGTGTTATCCCATAGATCCAGCAAATAGGTGCTTGATGTAGACAGCCTCCAGTCACCCCTGCAAGGCTTTGCAGCAAGAATTATTGATGGGTAGGGTCACTGTATAGTTGCTGCATAGTTAGTACCAGCCCAGAAAATGCTTATTTTTGCTAAAACATGCTCATCACATCTAGTCTTCACTAGATTTAATTTATCCCAGTGTTTACTTTCATGTACTCATTCCACTAATTTCTATTTAAAAAATCTTCCTCTTAGCAAAATAATCAAAAGCCAAAGCTTGAAAATAAAGTAAGTGGGCTCTTGGGAATGTAACCCCAAATGTAAATATGACTAATACCAAGTTTTTCAAATTTGGCTGTAGATGAATTATCAACAACTTCTAATTCACAGGATGAAAATGACATCTTACCCAGTGAAGAAGCAACACATGGCTTGTTTTTAAAACTTCTATAGGAAGGGCCTGCCATGTCTACAAATTTCTGTTTTATAATCATAAATAGTTCACTCATTTAGAATTTTCAAGACTCTCAAATTGTCAAAGCAGCATTGAAAAAGATGAAAGATATGCAATGTCTGATCTTTTTATTTATTTTTACTTTTTTTGACCAGTTCTGGAGCTTGAATTCAGGGCCTAAGCACTTGGGCTTTCTCAATGGTAGAGCTCTACCACTTGATCCACAGCATTACTTCTGGTTTTTTTCTATATATGTAGTACTGAGGAATTGAACCCAGGTCTTCATGCATGCTAGGCAAGCACTCTACTACTAGGCCAAACTTCCAACCTTGCAATGTCCCATTTTAAGACTTAATTTAAAAAATACAACATAAATCAAGAGTTAATGACTGATCAGTACACATGTGGTCCAAGGGGAAAAGAACCATCAGTTGAAAAACAAGATGACTCTCTTGTCCAGGATGGTCACCCAGACTGCTACATTGACAAAGGTACGGAGCTGAGCTCTGGATTTCACTCCATGTATGAAAATGAGCTCAAAAAGTTTAGTAGGACACTGTAGTTACAATTATACCACATTAGAAGAAGCACAGAAGTCAATTTTGTCATGTCATATTTGGTAATAGATTCTAAAATTTGACACCAAAAACTTGGGCAAGACGAAGAAGAAGAAGAAGGAGAAGAAGAAGAAAAAGAAGAAGAAGAAGAAGAAGAAGAAGAAGAAGAAGAAGAAGAAGAAGAAGAAGAGGAGGAGGAGGAGGAGGAGGAGGAGGAGGAGGAGGAGGAGGAGGAGGAATAGGAAGGAGAAGGAGAAGGAAGTGAGGAAAGGGGAAGGGGAAGGAGGAGTTGGAGGAGGAGGAGGAGAAGGAGGTTAGTATGCTGTTTACTTAGCTTAGTATTTTGTTGGGTCCTAGGTTCAATTACCAAAACACTTCTGTAACTCGCCCCAAAGAAAAGTTAAGTAAATACAATTCATAAGAATTAACAGGTGTTGGATAGCCATCTATTTTGAAAGCAGGCACAGGATTTAAATAGGCATTTGTCCAAAGAAAATATTTTAATAGCCAAAAACATGTTTAAAAAGACATGCAGCGTGGCACAGGGGTTCCTTTCCTTCACTTGTTGTTACTCAGGATGCTCAGATCTGAGGATCACAGTTCATATCCAGCCTGAGTAAGATAGTCTATGGGACCCTTACATCTAATTAACCATCCAAAAGCCAGAAGGGGAACTGTAGCTCAAGTAGTAGAGTGATAGCCTTGAACAAAACAAAGCTCACAGACAGCACCCAGACTCTGAGTTCAAATCCCAGGACCAGCACAAAATTAAAAAAAAAAAGCTTTCCAACATTATTAACATATCCACAATTAAGGAAATGTCAATCAAATCACAATGAGATACCATTAATTTCCACCAGGATGATTGCTGATTCTCAGCAAAATGAGAAATGTTGTGTATTGTGTGGGGAAACTGAATTTGCCTTTACTGCTATTCTGAATTTAAAATGATTCAGATATAATAGCAAATATTTTGGTAGTTTCCTAAAAGCTAACCATAAAAATTACCACCAAAACCATCTCTCTCTGTAGTTATCTATAGGAGAGATATACAAACTTATAGCTAAGGGCAAGCAGCTAAGTATAGTGGCTCATGTGTGCAATCTCAGAAACTCAGGAGGTAGAAATGAGAATGATCATTTTTTAATATATTTTTTATTATATAGAGGGTTTACAGTTACATTCACCAGATAGTAGGTGCATTATTTCTCACACATTGATAACCCTTCTTAAATTTTTGTCCCTATTTCTCTCCCCACAGACCCTCACAATCATCTTGTTTTTCCCCTTCCTTTTCCTATTTCAAGTAATCAAATATATGTATATACAATATACCAGGCAACAAAGTCAGATCCAGGAAAATTATGAGATTAACCAAAGGGCAAAAAAGAGAAATAACATAATACATTAAGAACAACAATCACACAAGATAAAGCTCTTGTTTCCATATCCTAGAGATGCTTCCATTTAGCCTCATCCTATATGATCTTATGTATCTAGGTTTTGAACTATTGTAATCCTCTCTGCTAGGAGAGTCCTAGATGTATACTAATTATTACAAATGAGAGAAACCACTGAGACTATGAGAATGATCATTTTTTCAATTTATTTTTATTGTCAGGGTGATGTACAGAGAGGTTACATTTACATATGTAAGGTAGTGCATACGTTTCTTGTTGGACATTGCTACATCTTCTTCATGTTTTTCTTCCACTTTCCCTCTCCCCACCCTCCCAAATTCTGGACTTCATTTTCAACATATTGTCTTGAGTGTATCATTGCATTGGTTCACTCTTGGTCCTTTGTCTCACCATTTTTCTGTTCGCCTCCCTTTCCCACATTTGCTCACTAGCTATGTACATATGATCATATAAGATAATAAGTGAAATGAACTCTAGGATATGGAAACTATGTCTGTAATGCACTGGTATGTGTAGCATTATTTATAATGGCCCAGAATTGTTCCATAGATAACAAGGTTAGATGCATAAATTTTAAAATACAAAATCAATGGAATCTTACTGAAGTATAAAAAGAAAGAATATATCAATTTCCAAGTCTTCAGTTGGATAGAAGACAACCCCTTCATGGAAAATGAAGATGCCTGGCAGCAAACATACTATGTTTGCTCTAGTGAACTATATTTTCTATCTCTATATCTATATATTATATTATATTCCATGGCCTATCTTATGGCATATTCAGTACTGGCAAATCCTGACAGTATATTACAATTTTCTAGGACATGGAGGGATGGGTACCAGCTGTCTTGTGGACCAATAATTACATGTGACCCTACAGAAGGAAAAGAGGTTGTACAAAATCTTGAGAGCACTGAAGTGTATGTTTTCCATCGTTAATAGTATTTTGTGGGTATGTCATATAAATACTATGCAGAGATTTTCTGAAAGTTGGTTCAAATGAACGGTTGTTTACTTAGCATTTTTCTATGCTAAAACCTACATGTAGTGAGTCTACAATATGTTATTTCTTTCAGCAAAATGAATATCATTATAAAAATAATTTTGTATGAACCTAGAAATAATTTCAGTCATGTTTACTAATTCAGGAAATCAACCTTGTTAACCTAGTATTATTCCAGACAAGGGTTTTTCATATATATT
Organism: Megascapheus bottae; assembly: GCF_031878675.1. Lineage (NCBI taxonomy): Eukaryota > Metazoa > Chordata > Mammalia > Rodentia > Geomyidae > Megascapheus > Megascapheus bottae. The sequence goes on along the minus strand of NC_143513.1, from coordinate 29,860,894 downwards.
TCTATTTGTTATGATTTATTTGATTCTGTATATATTTATGATTTAGTCATACTGCTAAAGTATCAGCAGATTTTACTTGTAAATGTACACTGTAGAGTAGCATTCGCAGAAAACAAAACCTAAAATGTTTTAAATGGGAGAATAAACATTCATAGGCAAGTGTCTATCTGTTTTATGGCCAACTAATTACCAAGAGTGTGTAATCATCCAGTTACATTTTCCTCCGAATCACTGTGAAGCACACGAAGACACTGAAAACTGGAGAAAGTTGAAAAGAAAAGAAAAAAAATCAATTCTGTTGCTATATTGTTAAACACAAGAAAATTCAACTTTCAACTTTGATTAGAGTTACCTGAAAGCTATACTGCCAAACAGAATATTTCTTTTGATAGAGCTCTACTTGTTCAATCCTTGCAAAGCTGGGATTTTCCTGGTATTTGATCAAAGAGTATAACACACAGTAGAAACTGCTGTCCAGCTTGAGTCATTGTGACTCAGAAGCCAGGAAATTTCCAAAGAGGAGCCATTGTTCCTGAGAAGCTTTATAGATTCATTTCAAATGATAATTTTCTTTCAGGTTGAGAGCACACGTTTTTATCTCAGGCATAAGTAAAATATCTGTAATCCCAGACCTGCAGTTTCAGATGAGTACTGTTTAAGTAGCTTTATTTTTAAATATAAAATCAACAAAAATGTTGGTTCTTTGTGATGCTGTCTATACAATTTCACTTACAGGTATGGGCAAAATAGTAAAAGTTCACAGGAACTCGTGGATTTGGGATGAGCTTCATCATTATGCCTGTACAGATCAGATCATGCCTCATATCATCAAGACAAAAAAAAGTTGTTTACTTGATTCCCCAAAGAAAAATAAGGTTCCATATTATCAACTGCTCTATGTATTTTCAGAGGAGAAGCTATGGGATTGAAAAATTGCAAATAAAAGTGAATTTGATTGTATAACAAAATACATTATATCTTGACAAAATAGTGCTATATAAATAAACATATTATGACTTTAAGGGATTTACAGGTGTGTGTGTGTGTGTGTGTGTGTGTGTGTGTGTGTGTGTGTGTGTATCTGTGTCTGTGTTTGTGTCTGTATGTGAGAGTCCTGAGGCTTGGATTCTGGATGCAGGTGTTATCCCTGAGCTTCTGTGCTCAAGACTAGTGCTTTACCTCTGAGCCATAGCTCCACTTCGGTGGTTAATTGGAGAGAAGAGAATGATGCACATTCTTGCATATGATGGCTTCAAATCGTGCTCTTCAGATCTCAGCCACATGGGTAGCTAGGATTATCAGCATCAGCTACTGAGAGCAAGTGGATTTAGAGTTTTTTAGAAATACATGTGTGCATTTAATGTTTATTATTGGGACCAGATATTGCATTTGCTCTGCTAAAAAAATTGACATTGAAAATAAGGCTAGTTTATTGAAAACTAATTTAATCAAGACATAAGTAGAAAGACTTGGAAAATGCGTTTCTTCCTCTAACTTAGAAAGCATTTCTTTTGTGTTGCTGGATCTTACAAGATGACACATGATCAAGTTTTTGCTGAGGAAACTGTGACACTGAATCCACAAATTTTAACTTCGTCATGAATATGTAATTAAAAAGGCAACATTCCTCTTACTTATACAAACAAAATTACTTGAACTATTTAAGAGAAGATAATATTTTTAATTTTTAAGGAACTTGCCCATGCAAATATTGCAGAATGATGACATATGGGATAAGAAATTTTACATAATCAGCCCCAAGATAGGATAAACTAGTCTTGTGTACCCAACAGATGTGTACTTACAACAAACAGACTTTAGGAACCTCTGCCTCTTTGTGAGTTGCACATGGATTAAATATTTGTCGACACTTGGCTTGAATTTGTAATGATGCAAATTGCTGTGTTAGAATGTTTCTAAAGAACTTAATCTTTATTAAATGCCAAATTTTCCTCTTTATATGCTTAGCAGGTGTGTTCCTTCTTGGTACAATATTTAAGTGGTGAAATAAAATGCAGTAAGAAATGAGATTCCATCATAAAATAGGCTAGGGAGATTATGCCCCCTGCTTACTGGGAAGTGTTATCAATGTATGTTCAGTTCTCAACTTTGACCTTAATCTAACAGCAGTGGCAAATCTGACAGATACCCAAAACAAGAAACTGCTTGACATATTGGAAGCATTTGGATTTGACAGCGAGAAACAAAAAACATTTTCCTTAATAATGTGAGCTGTCAGTGAACACAGACCATACTAAGCCTTGAAGATTCATTGTTCATTCAGGAGAGTTTTGGGCAGTACTTAGAACTGGCATGTGTGTGTGTGTGTGTGTGTGTGTGTGTGTGTGTGTGTGTGTGTGTATGTGTGTGTATGTGTATGTATATATATATGTCTATAAGGGAATTAAAAAAAACAGGTATTATACACTGTTAGGCAAGATAAGTTATTAGGTAAGAAGCTGTTTGGTAGACTTTATAATGCCATAAGTGGAGTAATTTAGCATGGGGCCTAGACATGGCTAAACCAATGAGCAGGAAGGGACTCATCCTAGCACAAGGATTCCCCACCCCCACCTCTGCAAGAACCTGCTGAGACCTGATCACTCCACAGATAAAATAGCTTCAGAGAGAAGGCAGACTCTTGGACTGACTTAAGGCAGCAGACATAAAGCAAGAGGGATGCATAATTATCTCAACCTTCCCCTAGTTGCCCAAAATATAAAGCATCACTGGACACTAACAATGCACATCCAAAATATCGCCATATGGACCTAAAACTGAAGTTCATACTGAGAAATATTTTCCCCTTTGTGAGGAAGAAACACCATCTATTACTAGTGAGAAGGAACTGAAGACCTACTTTAATAAACTAAATAGTTTGTAGTTTGCATCAAAATGGTTGTTCAGTCTCTAGTAATGTTTGTAAAATCCCAAATGAAAAGGCCTTATTCATATTGGTATATTCAGGTGGGTATTCAGTCAAGTGTAGTTTATTTGCTAGGAAGAGCAAACTTTCTGTCAATGTGTTTCTTTATTGGTCAGTGATATGGCCACAGAATTCAGTGCAAATATTAGTCTCACAAAGTACGAGAAGATGCGAATTTGTGTATACTCCTGTACTACTCAAACCATCAGTGAGTTAAAGTAAATTGTGAGCCTTTTCTTTCCTCTGAAAATACCACAAAATATGTAAATTTATTTAAAGTGGTTATAAGTGTTTACCATATCACAAAGACAGTGTTTTTGGACAGGAGAAATTCAGGTTATACAATCAATATTCAAAGGCAGTCTCATTTTTAAAAAGGCTCCTTGGCAAAGGAGAAATGAAAATAGCTTAAATTGCTAAGCATTTAAACAGAATAACAGTAAAACATAAATAGAAATAAAATAATATTTTTACAATTTTAAAGCAAAGGAAGTCTTCTCAAAATAAAAACAATTAAAAAATCTTTTGTGTTTATATAAACATCACTAACAGAAAAACATCATGTGACAATTGTGAGAAGTGATATATATATATATATATATATGCACAACAAAAGTGGCATTCTTAATGAAAATGCTCTTGTAGATCCTTCAGTGAAAGACCACTAACCCTATTTAAAACACAGAAGCATGAACAAGTATTGTATTAAAGAAGCACATTTATGTGATTTCATTTCAAAAACAGAATATTTCAGTACCCTTGTAATTATGTAAAAGCAGCCTATGACATGAATAAAATTCCTATTAGAGGCAGGAAATTAGCCAATAGATACACATCACATATGAAAGAAGTTAGAATTTGTTAAAGGAATGAGGAAAAGAGATTGTCCTGTATTGTTAGCAGCTTGACTATTTAGAGTATTTTTCACACTGTTTTTTTTGTTGTTGTTTGGTTGTAGGGCTTGAACTCAAGGGCCTGGCTGCTGTCCCTGAGCCTCTTTTTGCTGAAGGCTAGCAATCTGTCACTCTGAGCCTCTTCTAGTTTTTGAGTGGTTAATTGAAGATAAGAATTTCCTGGGAACTTTTCTACTCAGACTGGCTTTGAACCACAGTCCTCAGATCTCAGCCTCCTGAGTAGTTAGGATTACAGGCTTGAGCCACTGGCACCAGAATGTCACACATTATGAGACAATGTATACAAAATAAAAATTGCCAAAGTCCCTGGTTCTGATACCTCACGCTTATAATCTTTGCTACCGATGAGGCTGAGATCTGAGGATCAAGGTTCAAAGTCAGTTGGGGTAGAAAAGTCCATGGCACTCTTATCACCACATAAGAGTCAGAAATGGTGTTTGGACTCAAGTGGTATAAAGTGGTATAGGGCTAGACTTGATCAATAAAACTCAGAGCTAGCTCCAAGGCCCTGAATTCAAACCCTAGGACAAGCACACACATACATAAAAGCTTCATAAGCCAGTTCTAGCAATTCCCCTTTGTGAATTTTTAAGGTCATTTGTGGTTGGGTCAATTGCACTTTATCCAAATGATTATGGGATTATAGTTATTAGAAAACAAGTGAAACAATAATTTTACTATAATTATGTGTACTTTATATTTTTCCTTCCTCTCGACTAAACATTTATCTTTAAGAAAATAACTTGGAATGAATAAAAATACTTAATGAAGTATTTAAAGATTTTTCTTATACAAAAGAATGTGGAACTTCTTATAGTTTTCTTGTTTTGAATTGGTATATTGTGATAGTCTAACACCATACTGCACATAGCACCCATGGGTTCACTTCCAACTCATCATTAATGTAAAATAATTTCACACATCCCTGGAATCTAAGGATTCATGTTTGGCTCATATGTAGATGTTAGACCTATATTAAAGTATGACATATATTAAAGTATGTCCAGTTCCAAAGGCATGCATTTAATTGTGTGTATGTGTACATATATATATAGATACAGATATATTGACTAAGATATAATATTTTCAGGGTTAAGTTTCCTGGTGTAATCACTCTGAGCAAATAGGCATTTGATGAAATGAGTATCAGGAAACTGAAGCATGACTGCTTCAAATTAAGTTTAAAGGACAGAGACAGAAGGATGGAACATAAAACAGGGAGAAAAATAGTGATTACAGTCATACTACTGGAGATACATTCATAAAAATCAAACTAGGAAATTTAGGGCTGAGTGTGGATAAGTGATGGGGGAAATGATGGAAAAGATGGCACTGATTAAGATTCAAGTTACACATAAATGGACATATTAAATGAAAACCCCTTTATAAACACTTGGAAAAGTAATTTTAAAAAAAGAAATACTGTGAATTGAATACCACAAAACTTTAACAGGTTATACATGTTCACAGTATAACCATCTGAAAAAATATGGCTAAGGTTAGTCATCAAAATAGCCTAATGTAGAACATTACTAGCATTCATATATATATATATAAATCATTCAATTGCCTTTATTTTTATAGATATTTCTGATGAAACTAGAGAAAATAAAGCTTGTAGTATTTGCCTATCAACATTCATTTGGATGTCAATTTACATCAAATTTATCAATGAAATGCTAGGGATTTAACAATAACCAATAGCAGTAGAAAGGAATTTAGAAGCTCCTTTTTTAAATAATCACCTAAAGTGGGTTATTACCACAGGAAAAAAGGAGAATGGAAGACAGAAATAGAAAAAAAATCACTGTATTCAATGGATAACATTGTATTAAGTTCTTATATATATTTTTTATTGTAATTAATAAAAGGGTTACATGATATTTGCCAGATAGAAGGTGCATTAATTCACATACATTGATACCCTTTCACATGTCTTGGTACCCTCCTCCTCCCCCATCTTGATTTTTCCCCCCTTCCCTATCAAATTTCAAATAACCAAATACAAATAAATTCAATATATCAGATAACAAAGTGAGGTACTGTAACAATATGAGATACCCAAGGGACAGCAAAGGAGATGAGAGATAACATAGTACATTAAGGAAAACAATCATTTGTTATAAGGCTTTTGTTACAGTATCCTGGAGGTCCTTTCAATTAGCTTCATATTATATGGCCTTATGTATCAAGGTTTTGCTCTTTTGCAGATCTCTGCTAGTAGAGCCCAAGGTTTCTACTGATTATGACAAATGAGGGAAACCATTGAGCCTAATTTCCTTTGAGTCTGGCTTACTTCACTTAATATGATTTTTTCTAAGTCTTTCCATTTCCTAACAAATGGGTCGATGTCGTTTTTTCTGACAGCAGCATAGAATTCCATTGTGTACAAATACCACAACTTGTTGATCCACTCATCAACTGAGGGACATCTAGGTTGGTTCCATATCTTTGCTATGGTGAATAGTGCTGCAATGAACATTGTTGTGCTAGTGGATTTAGTATGCCCTTGTTTCTGGATGGTTGGGTAAATGCCAAGTAGTGGAATTGCTGGGTCATAGGGGAGTTCTATGTTTAGCCTTTTGAGGCACTGCCACACTGCTTTCCATAGTGGTTGAACGAGTTTGCACTCCCACCAACAGTGTAGTAGTGATCCCTCCTGGCCACATCCCCTCCAGCATCAGTTATTATTCATTTTCCTGATCCTGGCCATTCTAACTGGAGTGAGGTGGAATCTTAGAGTTGTTTTGATTTGCATTTCTTTTATGACCAGAGATGTTGAGCATTTCTTCATATGTCTATAGGCCATTTTTAGTTCTTCTTCAGAGAAGACTCTCTTTAAGTCTTTGGCCCAATTTTAATGGGATGGTTGAACTAAGGAAATGGAAACCTCCCATGCTCCTGGATTGGAAGAATCAACATTGTGAAAATGACAATCTTGCCAAGGGCTATCTACAAATTCAACGCAATACCCATCAATATCCCAATGCCATTCTTTAAAGAAATAGAAGAGGCAGTTCAAAATTTCATATGGAATAATAAAAGACCCCATATAGCAAAAACAATTCTTAGCAGAAAGAACGGCGCTGGAGGAATTTCAATTCCAAACTTTAGACTCTATTACAGGGCTGTAATTATCAAAACAGCTTGGTACTGGCACAAGAACAGGCCTGAAGACCAATGGAATAGAACTGAGGACCCAGATACTAAACCACAGACCTATGGCCACCTAATCTTTGACAAGGGAGCCAAAAAAATAGAATGGAAGGAAGACAGCCTCTTTAACAAGTTGTGCTGGCAGAATTGGTTAAGCACCTGCAGAAAACTAAAGTTGGATCCCTCTTTGTCACCATGCACTAGAATTAACTCCAAATGGATCAAAGACCTGGAGGTAAAAGCTGACACATTGAAAGCTTTACAGGATGGACTAGGAGATACACTAGGCTTCCTTGGCACAGGTAGAAACTTTCTTAATAAGGACCAAGAATCACAACAAATCAGAGAAAGGCTGGATAAGTGGGACTGCATTAAACTGCGGAGCTTTTGTATGGCAAAGGACATAGCTAGTAAATTAATTAGGAAGCCTACAGAGTGGGAGAAGATCTTCACCAACCAAACAACGGACAAAGGCCTCATATCTAAAATGTATCCACAACTCAAAAAATTGAATCACTCCAAAACTAATCTCCAATGTACTAAGTTCTTGAATAGTAGAGCGCTTCTATTCACCCTGTGGAATTTACTTGTTCTATTTCCACAGAGACCAAACATTTCCTACAATGAAATGATCCCACATTTTGAGATTTGAATAATTTAATTCTCTATGTCTAATATCTTAAATTCACTCAGGAATTTCTTGCCTCTTTTTCTTTTCGTATGTAAATTATTTTCAAGTGATTTGCCTGAAATATGTCTTTCCTTCAATTTTCATGTCATTGGAGCAGGGATTGGTCAGCGGGTTATCATTATATGAACAGACATTTTGATTTGGACATAAACTAATGGTGTTTTGATGATAAAGCACTCCATTCCTTTCCACATTTGACCATTGTTTTAGGATTAGGACTGATTTTAAGGGTAGCTTTTCATTTTCTAGTAGTCACATTTTTCTTTTTTTAAAAAAAAGTACAATGGACAAGACATATATCTGTTTCTCACTGACAAGTGTTGAAATTTTTCTTTATTTTTATCTTTAGGATTTAAAACAAAATATTCAACATGGTGTTTTCACTTTCTTTGAATAGTTACCCAAAAGTAGCCTTGCTGGATGATAAAACTTTTACCTGTTTTAATCTGTAAAGGAAAAGCTATAATGTTTTTCCTAATGCCTTAGCCAATTTGCCTTCTCTATGACAGGGTAACAGGGTTGTCTTTTCCTTATATCCATTGTTTTCTTTCACATTTCTGATAAGAGTAATAGTATAAGTATAGTTCACTGGGTATTTAATTTACATTTCTGTTCATTATTGATGTTAAACATACTTCCATATACATATTGATATTTTCTTTGTCTACTTTTGAGAAATCTTAATTTTGTCCTCTACTCCTTTTATAGTAGGATTGTTGTGAGTTGTTCAAATTCCTGGCAAACTTTGGATCCTTATGTCTTATCACATTACAGTTTACGAATCTTCTCTCCCATTACTTTAGGTTGTAATTGTCTACAATTTCTAAATTAAGGCAAATTAAACCAAATACCAGAGAGGAATCCCATAAACATTACAAAAAATTTCATAGCTGTGATTGTCAAAATATATTGGGCTCTGGAGACATGTTTCAGCCTTTTTCATATCAGCAATTCCCTAAGAAAATATAGATTTTTTAAAATTAAATCTGTACCTTGCTAACCAGATTAAGTTTAGGAGACATGTCATGGTTATGAAAATATACTATCATTTCATTAAATTTCTAAATTAAGAGTGACCTGAAAAGTAGGACATTGAGTAAATTAGAAATAGAAAGAAAGATAACTCAAATCCAGTGCAAAAATTATAAAGCAAAAAAACTTGTTTACTAGTCCAGGATAAAAGACTTTCTCAACTTATTTTTTAGTTTCCACTTAAGATAAAATATTTCATTTTTTAGAATCCCTGCTTACCAAAAACTCTATATGGTTTATGAGTAAAACAATAATAAAAACTACTACCTTGAAACCATAATCATAAAAATTACCAATATAATGACCACTATATTCTAATTACCAAACAAGATGATAAAGAGACACTTACTATTAAACATTTGAAACAGCTTTTCTGTAGCACAGGTTATGGATCAGGAGAAGCCTGGGTCAAAGTGGCAGCAGGGTTATTTTGTAGGATCATCTCAGTAGCCGAATGGGAAGAATAATGTTAGCATTGTTTAGATTTTGCTCAGTCATCCGTATATTAACAAGCTCCTTTCTGATCTGAAATAGCCATCCCAGAAATCTTTTTGGCCATATCTTCCCAATAGAAAGAGTGATGCAAATGTGTTTGTAACTTACATCTTTTTTATCTTTAAGTAATTGTACAAGAGAGTAACTATTTAACAATTTGGTTTATGAATTCAAAGCATCCTGAAGGATGTCACCCCTTTTGTCATTTTCTCCCATTCCTTCTAACCCAACCTCTCCTATCAAATGTCTTAATTATGTAGATTGGGTTTGAATATTCCCCTTCTTTTTGTTAATTCATCACTGCCTCTCTTCTAGTCCATGACCACACCCTACCTTTCAAGTATCAGCTTTTGGTATTCGTTATTTTGATGGCATACAAAAGTTTACTAGCTTTGGCCACATTGCTCTCCAGGGAGATATAGACAAAGAAATGTGTATTCTTGTCAGCATTGTATGTCTGGTTTCCTCACACAATGCCAACAAAGAAGTCCTCATGATGTGAAATTAGAAGCTCCACCCTCCATTTCATTTGTTTGTTGTTGTTTTGTTTTGGATGTGGGGTTTATTTTTCCAAAAATTTCTTTATTAAGATTAAATAATTACATATATTTCACAGAACTGTTTCATAATTGTACTTAGCTGAAGTCACAATCACATTTTTACTTTCATAATAATAAGCGTGATCATTTGGTATTCCTTTTGTTGCACCAGTAGTTTTATATGGAATATCACAGCAATATGATAATTTTCAATGAAATACAAAACTGGGGGATATATATTTTTAAATTTTGTTGTCCTGATATAAATATAAGTATTTGAAAAATTCTTGTATTGTGTTTTCCCTAGGTACTTCTACCTTCCCATGAACTTATGATTACTAAACTTCAGGTAGAAAAGATTGAAATATATTTGCCAAATTCCCTTATCCTGTGAAACAATGCTTGTATGAATAATAATAGTGATTTTTATGGGACATAGTACTTTATAAAAATACTTTACATAAAGTATCTTTTCATTTACAAGTACTTTATAAAAATACTTTACATAAAGTATCTTTTCATTTACATAAAACTTAGGATGCAGATAGCTACATTTATAGCTACAGACAACATCCATTAAACGTTTTTGTTTATCTTCTGAACTTCTGAACTAGTATACTATATTTGAAAAACCAGTGAGACAGTGTTCTAATCTCATGAAATTTCCTAGATGAAGGATAAAGTCAAGAAGGCTATGTCCTTAATCCAGGTCATATTTCAATTTGGTTCACAGCTGGTTCAAAAATAGCTTTCAATGTTAGAACAATATTCTTTCTATAAACACATATTTAACTCAAAATAGTATTCTACTTATTCTTTGAATCATTGAAAAAAGTTTCTTAACTACATGCAGTTCTTTGGTTCATACTTGTCAATTAGGACTTTTACATGCAAAATGCAATTAAGGGTTGTAACAACAAAGCCAATGAAGTTTAAACATTAATAATTATTTTAATTATTCATAAGACTGTGAAATCTCTAGCTGGGACAAGCTTTAGATATATTATACTTTGTGGTTGTGGGTTAATTTAACAACCCAGCTTATTCCTCCTTTTTGCTGTGACAAGTTTTGTTCTTTTTTAAATTAAGGATAGATTACTACAATGATAGGAATGTGTATTGCCTAAAATTCACGACTTCAGGTAGTTATTTAAAATGACTGCCCCCAAAACACTATTCCACAAAAGGTGCAACATCTGTCCATTCATGGTTAAGTTTAAGTGGGTCAGGTTCCTATTCTTGATTTAATTCTTTCAGTCAATTTAATTCTGCATGTTGAAGGCTAAATCCTGATAAATTAGTTCAAAATCTAACCAGAAGTTTTGCCTTAATTTGATTGTAGCTATCAATGCTCACTCATGAAACAAGAAAAAGTCCTTCACCATCTCCTCCTCTATCCACAAACAAACAACAACAAAAGCAAATGATGCTGTGTAACAGAAAAGGTAAGCCTGTTGTTAAACCATAAATGCAGGCAGACCCTTGCAGGGAATTCATAATGTGAGATTAATCCTTTCCCTTAGGGTTCATAGTGTAAACTTTGTGTTTGAGACTGACATCTTGGTTTTGCTAGTACTGGAGCTTGAATTCAGGTTGTTGTCTTTTACCTTTTTTTAGGGGCTGGCACTTTGCCACTTGAGTCATCACTCCATTTATATCTTTCTGCTGGTTAATTGGAGATGAACATACATCCCCCATCCCCAAGGCTGTTCTCAAACCACAGTCCTCAGGTTCCAGCTTCTGAGTTTATAGTGTCTGGCTGATAAATAAGTCTTAACCTTTCAATTGTGAAGTACATGTTACTTACAGAAACTCTAAAATATAAATATTATTTTTCATTACAAGCAAAACAATGGTATAGCCTTTACCTCCATCAATCAAAGCCCTTTATTGGCTGTGGATGAAGTGATCCACATTTTTCTTCATAACTAAAATCCATTTTAAGTAAAAGTTACTATTAGTGTAAATATCAGATTAAACCCCGATTAGCTTTTGCATACACTCTTACCATTGTGCTAATAGTCAATTCAGAAAATGCATGTCCGTTACCCATTTGTGGGACTTCTGGGAACTGAATTTTACAACATAGGTGACTGTTTTCCAAACTCTGAAATTTTATCCCAGTGTCGAGTTGTTATTTCTTGCATGCCACTGAAGGAAAGTTCACATTTTGTCTATTTAACTTATTATCAGTGGATTTTGTGCTGTCATAAACATTCTTGAACATGTTTCTTGGCATTTATTTGCCTTCATTTCTATTATCTGTGGATTTGTTCAGTCACTAGAAACGTGTTTAACACACCAGGCATTAAGCCAACTAGTTTTCCAAAATAGTATTCATTTATTGTTCCACTAGCAGGGGAATAGGGTTTCTTCTTTCAAATCTTTGGCAATGTCATGCCATTTTAAGTCACATAGATTTTGACTATTGGTAGAGCTCCAACAGAGACAGCACATTGCTACCACAATGCTTTGCTTGTCACTGGCTAGAAATGAGATAGAACATCCTTCATGCTTTGTTAGTTTCTCAGATATCTTCTTTGAGGAAACAACTGGAAGGTTTGTGTGTGTGTGTGTGTGTGAGAGAGAGAGAGAGAGAGAGAGAGAGAGAGAGAGAGAGAGAGAGAGAGAGAGAGAGAGAGGAGAGGGAGAGGGAGAGGGAGAGGGAGAGGGAGAGGGAGAGGGAGAGGGAGAGGGAGAGGGAGAGGGAGAGGGAGAGGGAGAGGGAGAGGGAGAGGGAGAGGGAGAGGGAGAGGGAGAGGGAGAGGGAGAGAGAGAGGGAGACAGAGAGAGACAGAGAGAGACAGAGAGAGACAGAGAGAGAGACAGAGACAGAGAGAGAGACAGAGAGACAGAGAGACAGAGAGAGAGAAAGAGAGAGAGAGAGTAAACCACTTTATCATGTTTTTGGACTGAAAATATATTCTCCCAGACTATTGCTTAATTTTCACTTTATTAATGGTGTTCTTTGGCAAAAATATTCTTACACATATAGTTAAGGATATTAATTTCTCACTTCATATTTTTTACTCTCCATGTTCTATATTTTCAAACTGAAATATTATATTACAATTTTGTTAAGCTTTATTAGTTTTTAATAATATAGACCACACTAACCAATTTGTAATTGCTATTTGAATATGGACATACTTATCTTTAGAAAAAGATATTCAAAACTACAAAACAATTTAATTAAGAAGATCTTTACTTCAGTGCTATGAACTAATAAAGTTTTCATAAATATAGGTTTAGTATGTGTGGACATATTTTGTGTATTTGAATCTAGTTCTATTCGTTTACTTATTTCTCATCATTTTATCTTATTAATTAGTGTGGCTTTTCTATAAGATATTTTTTTTGAAAGAATCTTTTAACCCAAATTTATTTTAAAAAAATCCCTCATCTTGTTGGCCTTAAACAATCTTGGGACTAACTTCTCATATTCTACCATAATAATCCTTTGGGGGATAAGATTAAATTGAATATGTAAATCACAATATAAAATATTGTTTTTTTAAATAATGAGATTTCAGTTTTATGAATATGGTTAATTTTCTCTTAGATTGTTTTCAATACCATTATGAATTTAGAAAATCATTAGCATGTTTAAATACTTGAAAAACAACTATAAATAGTACTTTTTATGATTAATAAATCATCCTTGCATCCAATAGCATTTATCAACACACTTATTCCTTTAGCTTACCGGTAGATCCCTTTGTCAGTGTACCCAAGAGAGTGTCCTTAAGGATGGCATATGTTTTCTGTATAAGTGATCAGTTTATTTACGAGAGATCACTGGTGAATTAAACTGTCATCAAATAGGAACTGCTGGGTTTAGTCTTTTCAATTTTTCAAGAGTTCTGCCAGATGCCAGGACTCATGCCTGAAACCCTAGCTACTTGGGGCATTGAGACCTGGAGGTATGTATTCCATATTTTTGAATTTAACATTTTTCATATGTGTTTTGGCGATAAAATTAGCTGTCTTGCTTAATTTTTTCATATGTTGGTGATATTTATGGATGCTCTTTTCAAAAACCACATTCCAGAAGTGTAAAAATAAACCACCCATCATGGCCTCATTTGACATAACCTGTTTGTATTTGGTTAAATTTTCAGTGCTGATGTTTGAAACCATGCTTACTTGAAAGATATTAATTTAATGTTGCAGACTTAAATTATAAAGGAATAAAAATAGAGATGTATGGGATTAATATATATGTATATGTATATGTACATATATGCATATATTATTAATGAAGTAGATTAGGACCAAGTTCTGTAGACTAAAAATGAATAATTAGTGACACTTTGTTTAATATTTTAGGCTATTTTGTAAAATACAACAACTTCAAGCAGTCATATAATTTGTCATGGGAAGTCACTTATGTATTATTTCTTGAAATATCAAGAAATTTAACATTCTACATACCTGGAATTTCAGGAATACAAATGTATTCTGAGAGACATACATGACTCATAAATAATTAGTAATATATTTTAATAATTATTTGTAGTAGTAAAAGCATTTGTTTTGAAATATTAAATTGCAATTGCTGTTTCTGAGAATCACTGCCACATTGCACCTTTTGCAGTTCTTACCAATTAAAGAAAAAATATTTAGGACTACTATCCAATAATTGTACATTAACTTGTTTTGAGGATTGTAAGACAGAAAGGATAATTTACTTCTGAGAGACTTAATTTGAAAGTCTACAAACAATACAAAAATGCGTGAGCATACACTGTCATAGACATCTCTAGGCTAGTTTTTTCAATTTTCTTTTTTTCATTTTTTATTTCTTTCAGCCCTACATTAAAAAGAGTAAATAGCACTGCATTGCAGGATATCGTTTATTTAGTCTTGTTACAAGCAGGATAGTGGGGGCCATGGTGGCTGAGAGAAAGAGCACCTCACTTGCCATTAGAAGATCCCTGGGAAATGACTTCCCTGGCTCTATTACAGTTGCTTTCCCAAGTTTTGTTTCATTCTCACAGTTTACAAGAGAAAACAAACTGACCCACGATTTATCCACCTTGCCTCATCTTACATTTTACTAATGTGATTGCTGATTTTAATGTGTAAAGATGCCAAGACCTTTGATATCAAGATTTATTTATTTATTTGCTGGACTAAAGCCACTTTTGTCATATGAGAAAATACTTATTTTTCTTCTGTGTAAAAATGAATAAATGCTTGAGTTGTCAGAGGCAATGTATTTAATTTCCAGTTTATCCAGCTAGCTGCCCCACAGGTCTTCTGTCTAGGGCATTTGTATTTGTTTATTAAATGTGAATTTTAGGCTTTAAGTTGTGATAGCCAATTTGAAGACATTTCTGAATATTTCTATCATATACACTGAGATTTTTGTTCATCCTCTGATGCTTCTAATGATCCCAAATAGTATTATTTATAGTTTATATTTATTTTTGAGTGTCCTGTGAATATTGGCTAAATATTATACAACGAAGTATGTTTAAAACAAAGAACTAAAAATATGTAAAATATGAAAAGGTACTAAATCCTTTTTCTTTTCTTTTTTTTTTTTCTGGTTGGTCATGGGGCTTGAACTCTGGGCTGGGGCCTTGTCCCTGAGCCCTTCAGGTCAAGGCTAGCACTCTACCGAAACACAGAGCCACTTCCAAAAAGGCACTTAATCTTATCAAAATAACTCCATGTTTTGTATAAACATAAAGTCATCAGCAGCTAGCTATTCCTGTCATTAGTATTCATTCTCTAGTAATCACTAAATTATCTATTAAATTTAAATATGGTAAAAATCTAGATGCTCTTGATAAAAATGTAAAATTTAGGCTTGGAAATGTTTTTTTTTTTTCCTGAGGATAAATGGACAAAAGCTTCAGATATCAGGAGCTCCGAGATTGACCCAGGAATTGTGTTCACTGAGGAAAAGAAAAAGTCACAGGAAAGGGAAGGACCAGACCCAAACTTGTGTAATGGAAAAGGCTGGAAGAGAGTCACTCTGCTTGTGGTGAGGCTGCAAAGGCCTATGGTTGCTTGTCCTACATCCCTAGATGAGAAATGGTTATACTAGAAGGCAGTGAACAACAGAAATAGACATTCTCCACAAGTTTACCCACAGAAATGAGTTATGTCCAGAGAGAGGTGAGCTCTTTGGTACCATGCTGACATCTAGTGCTCTATGAACAATCCTCACTGTACAAGTACAGTATGAACAATCCTCACTGTACAAGTACAGTCTTCAAGAACACCCCCAGAAATAAAGGAATGATGGGAATCTCAACCCAAGGCCATACCTTATCTAGGTAAACCATATGTAAAAGTTATATTTCAATGATAGGAAGAAATTCTACTGTGCTACTGCAGAGTAGATAAAGTGTTATACATTTCAAAGGGCTAGAAGATCAAATTTCAGATGATTTACTGTAAAATGTAATCAAATGTTTAAAAGGTAGTTATATGGGCCTTGAATGCGGCTTAATGGTAGAGTTCTTGACTATTATTCATGAATCCCTGAGCTTGATTCTTCAGTATCACATGAACATAATAAAGGGAAAAAAATAAGATAGAACTAGGTGCAGGTGGCTCATGCTTATAATCCTAGCTACTCAGGAGGCTGAAAACTTAGGATGGAGATTCAAAGCGAGCATGACAAGTCCATGAAACTCTTATCTCCAATTAACTATCAGGAAACTGGCTAAAGTAGAAGAGTACTAGCTTTGAGCTAAACAGCTCAGGGACAGATCCCAGGCCCAGAGTTCAAGCCTCAGTAGATATGTTTGCTATGATTTAGCAAACTATACAAATACTAAAACATTTTCTGGGCCCATCATTAATATGAACAATATTTATGTTTTTATACATTAAAGTAAGTTTAAAGAGGGCCGGTAGTTTGGCCTAGTGGTAGAGTGTTTGCCTAGCATGCAGGAAGACCGCTCGATTCCTCAGTACCACATACATAGAAAAAAAATAAGTTTAAAGCAATTGAAAGAATGAAAATCATATGTAGAAGTTCTAATATGTATTCAGATATATAGATATAAAAATTGATCTGTAATGAAAATGATATCTAGAATCCTGAATGAGATAAATTACATCAATAATAGAAAATACACAATATTTTATTCTAAAATAAATGTGATTTTGACAATTTAGAGAATTCAGTCTTCACTGTTATTTTTTTCCCAGCAAATTTAACACAGTACAATGTTACAACTTTGCCTACCGTATCTGTCATTGTTTTGCTATTTTTATTTTCATGTCAATAAGTTATATTGTTTGAGCCACTAATTCAACACATATCCTGTATTGGTTTTCAGGGTTTTTTTGGTAATATTTGTGAAATATATATATATGTGTGTGTGTACATATATATGTGTGTGTGTGTTTGTGTACATGATTTTTTTTATGCTGGTACTGGGGCATGAACTCAGGCCTTGGGTACTGTTCCTTAGTTTTTGTTTTTGTTTTTGTTTTTATTTTTAATATGGACTCTACCACTTAAACCATAACTACACTTTCAGCTTTTTTTATGGGTGATTGGAGATAAGCGTCTCATGAACATTTTTGCTGAAGCTAAGTTTGAGTCACAATTTTCAGCCCTTAGCCTTCTGTGTAGATAGAATTAGAACTGTGAGCCACTGGTGCTCAGCTTGTAAATGTATTTCTAAAAATTATTTTGTGCAGTAAAATTTAAGCATTGAAGTTCCATTGAGTTATTTAAATTATATTTGTGCACAATTTTCACTCCTTTAGAGGAGATTTTAATGAAGGAAGGAAATTATAAGCATAAGTAAACAGTTTGCCAGTAAAATGAAAAACCTGGGAAGATAAGAGGTTAAGTAATATGATAAATATGGAAGAGATATTCCTTGTTTCTAACAAGTACAGTGTAAAACTATAGGATAATGTCCTTGGGATGTTTAAAATCCTTCTAGTCAGATGAACAAAATAATCATGACATGAGAAATAACATGAAATTAATCTCATAAATAAAAGAACCTATGTGATATCAACACATTTCAAGAGTAAGCCACATTACAAACTATATTCCAGCATTATTTAAAAATCACAATTCAGTGATGTCACACTGAGTGACAAATGGAGTCTAACTATTCATGTTTGTCAGCTACTATTGAATGAAAATTAACAGAAGAAATGCTGCCACATAATAAATAAATAGATTCATGCTGGATACTAAATACCTGCCAGCACATGTTATTTCTAAAGCTTACTTCATACAAAAATAATCTCTTTGATCAATTCCATTGCTTATATACAACAAGGCAAATTTTATGACTGGCCTACAGTCTTACACTACTTTTTATTTCACTTTCATTAATGTATGTAAAATATGTACCCCTTCATTCACATTCCCTTAGCCTTTTCCATTTGACTAGTGGCACCTCTAAAGGAAAGACCTGTTTTATACTTCTGTCATTCATTCATTTTTATGCATGCTAATTGCTTTTGTGGGTTTTTTATTTTGTTTCAATGAATTTTAGATTTCTTTTTCTAGGTTCTGTCACAGATACAATGTTCTTTCGGTATTTTTCACCCACTAACAGTCTCCTTTCTTCCTTCCTATATCTGCAATGATACCAATTTTCCTCTGATCACTTCTTCCATTCTGTAAAGCCCTTGAAATAACCCTTTATAAAAAATTGTTATCGGGCTGGGAGTTTGGTCTAGTGGTAGAGTGCTTGCCTAACATGCAAGAAGCCCTGGGTTCAATTCCTTAGTACCACATACATAGAAAAAAGCTGGAAGTAGTGCTGTGGCTCAAGTGGTAGAGCTCTAACCTTGAGAAAAGTCCAAGGACAGTGCTCAGGCCCTTAGTTTAAGCCCCAGAACAGGCAAAAAAATTGTTATCATTTGAGTTACTAATTAAGCCATGTTCATTTGTATGATTTTCATGCAAGCATTCTTTTAAAGAAGAGGGCAATTGACATTTTTAAACAAAACTTACTAGCTAATATAATCATCTTCTAAAATGATTTAGCAGTAAACTCCAAGTATACTGCCACAAACATAGTAAAAGATGCAAATCAAGTTTCAATATTCTAAGTAAGAGCTTTTGTATTATATATTGGATAATGTGAGTTTGAAGTAGATTATAATTACTTAAGGATGAACATGCAAACCTCAGAGGACTTCAAATGCAGTTTCAGTAAATAAAAGAGAATACACGGAAGTGCTAAAAAGACAAAAAGAGTATGTAAAAATCAACAAAATAAGAATCCAGACTATACTAGATTTGTTTATCTTGGCTAACTCCAAACTGTATTCTCACATCTCAGTCTCTGGAATAGCCAGAGGATTCTAGGTGTGAGCTACTGATATACAGGTTTCTTTACTTTTGCTATTTGGTCACACTGGTGGCCAGAATTCACCATGAAGCTGGACAAACATCCCTGCAAGAATCTTTAACCTTCAGTAATTTTCACCTTCTGCCTTAGTCTCCCAACCCTGCTTTTGCTATGTATTCAGATCTGAGTCTTGTGTTCGGTAGAGGGTTAGTCTCTATTGTGCCTCATTTTCTGTTTCCATATAAATTCATCAATGTGATGATTTGCATTTGCACCTTGATAGTTTTAAACAAATTTTCACACCTGCAACCAATTTTAACCTGTAATGATTTTTTTGCTTTTTAAAAAATTTACTCTTCTTTAATATTATTCACCAATACTTTTGTTAGGTTGAATGATAATTTTATTTTTTTATTAAATGTTCTATTAAAAATTCTTCTTAGGGGGCTGGGAGTTTGGCCTAGTGGTTAAAGTGCTTGCCTAGCATGCATGAAGACCCGGGTTCGATTCCTCGGTACCACATAGAAAAAAGCCGGAAGTGGTGCTGAGGCTCAAGTGGTAGAGCTCTAACCTTGAGAAAGTCCAAGGACAGTGCTCAGGCCCTGAGCTCAAGCCCAGGACTGGCAAAAAAAAAATTCTTCTCAGTTTATAATTTTTGATGTTACATGATACTCATCTAAGGAAATAAAAGTTTTATTTATATTTTCTAGATCATTTTAAAGAAATGAGCTTCTCACTGATAATTAACACAAGTTCTTTATATAATTCTGTATACCTAGTTCCTTTAATAAGGGAAGAGAAACGACATCTTAATTTCTTGATTGCTCTTTTAATCAGATCTTCAATTCTATTTATAAATTATTCAGAAATACTTGTCAACTTATAACTTTTCTAAGCTTACTTTTGAATCCTAAGTTGGTTATCTGTGTGAATGGGAGGGCAAGTAGGGATGAAAATTGTTGAAGTTATTTATGTGTATGGCTAAAAATAAAACAGTGACATATGTTCAAATTAGTGAGAGTGATAGAATGAGTTTAGAGAGGACGATTTTAACGAGCAAATATTGCATCATATCTGGAAATAATGAAATCCCTTCTCTAACTAATGAATGTTAGTCAACAATGTAAAAAAAATCACTAGTCAAAATTGAGAAGGAAACATGAATAAAGAGATCACTGGCTCGGGATATACAAATGTTTTCATTAAGATGGAAAGCTGGCTTCTCAAAAGAACCAAATATAGAATAAATGGGGAGGTGTATTGATAAAGCAATTGGCTTTCTGCTAACAACTCAATATCCACATTTTTTTTTTGGCTAACAAATAGAAACACAAATGGAGATATTACCAGATAAACCAAAACCAAAAGGGACAAAACATACCTCTGGCAGAGTCTATTTCAGTATGAGTTAAGTAAATTATTTAGCTTATAAGGAAAGAGGGCTAGATAATAATTCAAACTCACTTGAAAAAATAGCAGCATAATTCAAGATAAGGAGGAAAAATGTGATCACTGTTGTTTGTTCACACACTATTGATACTCTGTTTGAAAAGTCAATTTCATAAAACACTGACTATAAAACTATGTTGAAAGATTTTTCCATGTATGGATAATTGCTATGCAATTTGTACAATAATAGCACAAGAATGGAGAAAGGAGGGAGGAATAGGTAAACAAAGTTTGCATATAATTTTGCCATTTAGTTGGCATTTAATCAAGTTTTTATAAATTCAAATGATATCTCTTTTCAATTTTTTTTTCTGGTGGGGGGGCAGTCATGAAGCTTGAATTCTGGGTCTGGGTGCTGTCCCTGAACTCTTCAGCTCAAGGCTACTGCCCAACCCCTAGGCCTGGACGTTGTTCCTGAGCTTTTGAGTTCAAAGCTACTCTTGAGCCACAGCCCCATTTCTGATTTTCTAATGATTAATTGAACATAAGAGTCTCATGGCTTTGTAGTATCCTCGCTGGCTTTGAATCATGATCCTCAGAACTCAGCTTCCTGAGTAGCTAGGATGAGAGGTGTGAGCTACCATGTCCAGCTCCCTTTTCAGTTTTTTAAATAGTATTATTTTACCAAGGCTGGGACTTGAACTCAGAACCTCACCCTCTTTCTTGGCTTTCTCAGTGAAGGCTGGCCCTCTACTAAAGACACACTTACTTCCAATAATTTCTTTCACAAGAGATAGAGAAATAACTGAAGCGATATCAGAAACAACAACAACTAACCAAACCAACAAACAAAAAATCTAGGAGCTTTAAATGGTTTACTACTAAGTATGTAGTTAACGTGAAAATGGCATTGATAGAAAGGCACCCGTGGCTAATGCCTGTAATCCCAGCTATGCTGGAGGCTTAGCTCTAAGGATTGCAGCTGGGAGTTAGCTGAGGCAGGAAAGTCAGCGAGACACTTGTCTCCAATAAGTTCCCCCACAAATAAAGCTGAAAGTGGAGCCATCAACCAAAGTGGAGCCATCAACCAAAAAAGATCAGAGACATTCCCTGAGTTCAAATTCCATGACTCCATGACCAGTATGCATCAGTATGCACCTGTTCAGAAACACGCATTCACCCACACCCACCCCCACACACATCATCATTGATGTGTCAGCAGAGAAACAACAATAAAAAATAGAATACGGTATTAATATCATTTTCAACACCGAAGACATAAATCCTTTCATCATAAGTATATTTAATACATTTATTTTATGTATTTATACTAAATTGAATATGCTTATTCAGTTTATTAACTAAATTGATTTACAGGTAATAAGCCTTACTTGCCCAACTGTACCGTCCATAAATACTCCTAATTTTATACTCAAAGAAACAAATAAATTACAAATAAAAGAACACAGAGGACATATATGTGAACAATAAAACAAAAGAGAGCTGGAATGATTCAGTAATGCGAGATAAAACAAACGAGACAAAAATTGCCTCTAGAAACAACAAAAGATTTTTTATGATGATAATAAGCTCAATTCATGAAAAAGATATAGATAGCAATTATAAACACATATACATTGATAATAAATAAATGAAGTGAAAATGGAAAGAAGTAAAGTAAGAAATTAAATAAAAACAGGGTTTATACTTCTTGATTTTTGTATTTTGTTTCAATAAGTGATGGAACATGTAGTTAAAGATCAATAATGGAAATTAATAACTTTGCAAACAACTTATATCTAATAGAAGGTTGTAGACTGGTACCCAAAATAACAGAATACTTCTCATCTATACACAGAACGTTCTCTAGGACACATTATATGTTAAGGCACGAATCTGGTCTTCATAATTTTGAAATAATTTAAATAATACTGACTATGTCTTCTTGGCAGAATGAAATGAAATTTTAAGTAAAGACAGGAAAAGATTTGGGGAATTAGAATATATGTGAAAGCTTTAGAAACACTTTTTAAGATTAAAAAATCAAATAAGAATTATAACAATATTTTGAGGTGAGTGAAGCTTGAAAGAAATATTAAGAAGAAAAATCAGTTCAAAACAAGGAGAATTTTTCTATCTAAAACACACAAAAAATTAAACAACATGCCATCTATGCCATAACTATAATGACAAAACCAATATAAGCCAAAATCACGAAAAAGGAAGGCAATAATAAAAGATACAGGGGAAACAGAATATAGTACTGAAAATCATGTAGCCCGAAAGACCAAAGTTAGCTTTGGAAAAGTCCAACTAAATTTTAAAAAATCATTAGCTAATATTGATATGAAAAATGTGACTATAAATAAATTGAGAAGACCTAAGTTATAAAAGAATGGAAAGGGAGAAGGGAAAAAAGGAGGAAAGAAAGGAAGAAGGAATGAAGAAAGAAAAGAAAGAAGTAGGGAGGAAGAAATAAAGAAAGAAGAAAGCAAAGAAAAAATGGAAAGGAAGCAAGAAAGCAGGGCAGCAAGGAAGCAATCTCTTGACACTAGAAGGGAGATTGGACCAGGAGACTAGGAGTTCAAGATCAGCTTATCATATGTTACAAGATTTTTCATGATTAAAAACCTTCAATAGCAACACCTACACAATAAAAATGGCCAAATA
Organism: Megascapheus bottae; assembly: GCF_031878675.1. Lineage (NCBI taxonomy): Eukaryota > Metazoa > Chordata > Mammalia > Rodentia > Geomyidae > Megascapheus > Megascapheus bottae. The sequence continues at coordinate 29,837,789 of NC_143513.1, read as the reverse complement.
AAAATGATAAAGACCTTTCCATACAAAATGAATTGAATTGCAATTAACTTCATCATATCTGTTGCCTATTGGCATCTGTTAGTGCCTATTGATAGTCCCAGCACTGAGAAAGATGAGGAAGGATAATTTTTTAATAAAAATAATACTTTTTATGGGGGTGGTTCATGTATACAAAATGAAAATGTGTAATTGCTTAGGGTAATTAAAACAAATCTGAGCAATATTTTAAGTTGAATTGAAAAATGCAGTTGTTAATTTAAAAATCAAAAGAAAGAGGTAAATCTATATAAAATACCCTATTAATTGGAAGCATGAATGTCACAAAAATGGCTGTACTACTGAAAGAAATCTGCAGATTCAATACAATCCTGCTCAAAATCTAATGTGGAATTTTGTGGGTGATACTAGGAGGGAGAAACTGGGAGAGAGTGAGGGAAGGGGTGATGTTGCCCAAAAAGAAATGTTCTCTACGTTACTTACATAACTAACCTTTATAATAATTATAAAATATTTTAAAATAAATTAATAAACATACCATGGCAATAATAAAAAAATAAGCTGGAAATGTCTTTTCACTACTAGAATATTGGCTGTACCTGCTTGACAGTAGCCACACATGGTTTTGGTCTCTAATATGTGCAATAATTCAGTAGTGTATCAATTTACTTTTCTGAGCATGTACTCTTCTGAAGCTAAAGTAAAATAAATTTTCAAAATTTTGAGGAAGGATAATTTTTGAGTTTTAGGCCAATCTGTCTATATAGAGAGAACTTGTATCAAAAGAACAACGTACAGAAAAATGGAATATGAAAATTTTATGCCAGCAAATTATAAAACATAAAATGCCTATATTCTTAGAAATACATAAGCTGTCACAAACATATTAAGAATAATAGAACATTTGAACTGACTTGAAACAACTAACAAGATTTAATTATTAATAAACTTTTTAAAACTTGTAAAAAAATGATTAGTTCCAGATGGCTCCATTAATTAGTTCTACCAAATGTCTATAGAATTAACACTAATCCTTTGCAAACCTTCTGCCCCAAACTGGAAGAGAACAGAATATTTTTCAACTCATTTTGCAAAGTCATTATTACTCTGATAGGAAAGTCTGATGAGAAAATAGAAAGTACAAACAATTCCATCCCAGGATCTCTGGTGAAAAATAGGCACAAAATACTCAACAGAATGAAAAGCAATCAAGTCCTGCAGCCTATGAAAAGATGACAGGACATCACTCAAATGAAATTTATATGCTTTAACATGCCCAAATTAACAAATTCAATCTATCACATCAATAGGTTAAAGGGAAACTGACAGTCAAAGGGTTGAAAACCAATCTTGAGCATAAAGGCTCAGAGACAGTGCCATTGCCCTGATTTCAAGCCTCAGGACCAGCTCAGCAAATAAAACATTATGCATTTTGGGGTCATTTGCTTGTGCTTATACAAAAAAAAAAATCTTAGGAAAACACAAAGCTCATAAGGCCAACTAGATTGCGAACGACAACAAAACCTAATTTAAAATGACTAGGTTTTTAGTCCCTCTAAGAATGAACAGTGCAAAAAGAAAATTAAGAAAACAATTCCATCAATATCAGATTCTAAAAGGATAACATACAAATATACAAATAAATAAAATACATTTATAGAGTAAGATAGCTATGCTCTAGATTTAATAGAACTTAGATTTAAAAAATAACTTTGTTTGATCGTGAGAGAGTGGGGGGAGAGAAAGGGGGACAAAAACATGAGAAGGGATATCAAAGTTCGAGAAGTAATGCACCATTAACTGATGAATGTAATTGTAACACCTCTATACATTATCCCAACAACAAAATACAATAAAAAATAACCGCTCACACTTATGGTGTGGCAAGAATATGTACACAATTTAAAAGGGTAATACAAAAATGAAAGTGAGACAAGTGCATACAGATTTATGAGTAAAGACTGAACTTGGATTTTTAACTCAAAAGCATATGTAAACAGGAACTTTAAAGGAACCATTTACCCGCATTCAGGGTAAATAAACAATTTCTAGGCCAAAGCAGAACTGAAAATTTGTCATTGTAAGAGACTTTTTCATTGTTGTTCTTGGGGCTTTAACTCTGGGTGTGGGTGCTGTCCCTGAGCTCTTCAATCCCAGGCTACTGCCCTACCGCCTTGAGCCACAGTCCCACAGCCCCTTTTCTAGCGATTAATTGGAGATAACTTTCATGGTCTTTATTGCCTGAGCTGGCTTTGAATCTTGATCCTAAGATCTCAGCCTCCTGAGTAGCTAGTATTACAGGCATGAGCCACCATCCCAGGCTACAATTTTGTTTTTGAAAAGAAAAAATGGTTCAACATTGATTTGTCAAAATCATAAGTGGCCAAACAAAGAAGTTTAAATTGAACATCTTTTTAAAATTAATTATTGTGGGGTGATGTATACAGGAGTTATAGTTATATTCATCAGGTAGTATGTACATTACTTGCACATTGATACCCCTTCCCATGTTTTTCTCTCAATTTATCTATCCCCTCCCCCTCCCAAGCATCTTATTTTTCCTCTTCCCTTCCCTATTTCAAATAAACAAATTAACATATGTACAATATACCTGGTACCAAGTCAGATACAGTAACAACATGAGATAAATCAAGGAGAAAAAGGAAAAGAAGAAAAAAGAAAAGAAATAACTTCACATAGTACATTAAGGAGTACACTCATAAAGATAAGCCTCTTGTTTCCATATCCTGGCATTCATTTCACTTAGCCTCATCCTATATGGCCATATTTAGCCTCATCCTATATGGCCTTATGTACATAGCTTTTGAGCTATTGTGGTCCTCTGTTAGGAGAATCATAGATGTATACTAATTAAATTTGAAGGATACCATCCATGAACTTCAGAGGAAATTCATAGAAGGAAATGTTCATAAATCATGTATTTGATATTGTGTTTTGTCTGGGATACAACTGATTTTCATATCCCAACAATAAAACACCAAACAATTTAAAAAATCTCAGTTAAATAAGTCTCCAATAAATATATATGTTTCTGATCATAAATATGCATATTAATAACACTCATATTTATTATCTTGTTTCTTTAATGCTTGCTTATTGACACAGACTTCCCTATTGTTTCAGATGTGGTATTGTAGTATAGTTAAAGTGCTGGCCCTGAACTGTTTTCCCATCACTTCTGCAGCATGTTCTGTGCACTGCAGTTGCTGCTGCTCAATTTTATTAGGTGTATCTTAGGACACATTGGCTTCATTTTTTCTTTCCCAGGATACACTGGAGTAGACTTTCTCATAGAATATACATTTCTTTCAGTTCCCAAAGAATCCTTGTTTATGTTACTCAATACACTTCTGTATATTCTCTCTTCATACAGCTTAGCTTTGTGCAAGCTCCGTGAGTCGGAACTCCCTACCATGCATTCTGGAATGCTAACTGAATTTGCTAACTTGTGAGATTTTTAGAGTCGCGAATATCAATCACTGTCACTTTCTCTTTTCCATATATCTTTCAGAAGCTTGGATTCTGCACTGACATCTTGTTAAGTTGGCTGAAGATATTTGTTTTACTTTCATCTGACAATAGAAATTTGCTTTCTTTATTGGCTATTTGGGTATATCTGTGTGTGCATTACTGGACAGTACAATAAATGCCTCTACACCTGAATGTGTGCATAGAACATAGAGCAGAGCAATTTCTATCTGATATCCTAACATCACACTGATTTTCCATTGTGGAAAGTCATTCTCAATAAGACTTTTACTTTTCCTGTAGTATACAGGCCTTGGTTGGTTCCACAATGACAGTAATCTCAGGAAAAGCAGATTGTGATTTTGGGTCATTCCTCTTCTTTCCATGGAGCAATGTGTGATCTTAAAGTATATGATGGATTTATTGCTTTAGCTTGTCTCTAAACATGGGCATTCAGAATTTTTTCCACATCTTCCCAACATTATATATTTTTATTACATATATACACATATTTATTTAACATACATATGTGTTTATACTATATGCATGTTTGGTTTATATACATTTTAAGCTTATTGAGTCACTAATCATTCAGTAAATGATATAACAGAAATCCTACTATGAAGAAAATTGAGATGTTAAAATTATAATGTGTATCTTTACAATATTGTTAGTATTCTTATACATGATTAATATTTTAAGGTTGTAAATAAAAGGCAGGTCTCAAATCCAGACCAATTTAACTTCAAGCATTGGGATACAAGTTTTGTTTTCAAGGGTCTGTGATTATTTTTTCACTATCACAGGCACAGTTAGGCTAAAGGTAATAATTTCTTGGGCAGGAATCCAATCTGTAACCATCATGCCAGCATGCCGAGTCTATATTGTACCTATCACACTCAGTAGGATCCATCAAATACACTTAGAAAATTCTCCCAGAGTGCTTAAATATGTTCTGAAACCACAGCAGTATGAAGTTAACAAGTAGAAATACTTATATTAGATTGATGCTATGAGCACTTGAATCTTAGCCTACACAGGTAATTGTGCAAAGCACTCTCGTTTGCCAGTCTTTTATTTTACCTATTAAAAATCTCCTCACATATTTCTCTTTTGCTCTTTTATTTGCTAGTGTACTCATTCATTTTATTTCATATTCTATGCAGGGCCCTGCCCTTGGTTCTGTGGTCTTTAGTAAAGATGAATCATGAGTACATGATTTGAAAGAATTTCCATGTTTATGAAGATGGTATATTGAATAGTCACATGTAATGTAAAGAAAAAAGTGATTAAAGAGTTGATAAGATGAGCTCAGACAAGTATGATGACTGTCAAAGATGCAGGAACCAAAGCTCAGAATCAGGAATTTCCCTACAAAGGCAGGACAAACTCAACTGCAACCATGTAGGAAGTATTTACTTCCACCAAAAGGAGAAATATTTTCATTTTGGTTGAACACTTTTCCACTTAATTATAGCTAAGGATTTCTTCCTGATGTGAAACACACTGAGAACTTGCCTATAGTTATGTATATGTGCTCTGATGAGATTTTATTTTCTCATATGCAGAACATGGACCCCAAGATCGCTAAAATGCTCTAAGGAAGCAGAGTTAACCTCCTCATTTCCCTCTCTTGCCTTTCTTCTCACCTTCCTAACTCCCTTGCTTCTTCCCAAATCACTTCCTTTCTTCCTTTCTTCTTTTTATTCTCTTTGTGTTTTCAGGGGAACAAAAAACAATACAAACTTATTAAATACTACTAAGGTGAAGTTGGACATTATTTAGACTATACTTTCTTTTAATTAAATAACCTGAAAACTAGATGTTTTGTGAAACCTGAAGTCTCCTAAATTAAAAAAATACAAATACAATTTACAATTTGAGTTGTTTCATGTCTAATTTTTAGGTTTTCTTGTCAAGGATGCATTGGTGATTTACATGAGAGTATATAAAGTGGGTTCATTTGACAAAGAAAACTCTATCACTAGATCTTTAGTATTGAGCAACTTTTTAAAAATAATCTAGAAAGGCATATTTAGGTTTTTAGGCTTCTCATGAGATAAAGTAAATAATACTTTTTCAGGGTATAATATTACCATTATTTCTATTTTTCTCTTTTTTATTAAAGAATTTATTAACATTGATTTTTTACATCATGTTTCAAATATCATGTTTAACAAACAAATATTCAAGAAGGGAATCTTTATATACAATCACTGGCACTTAGATTTTAGATGATAATTAAAATTGAGCTGAGGGTTTGTATGTCATTGATACATATTAATCTATGTAATAAAACATTATGTTATATAGAGTATATAGACCATTATGGACTTTTATGTCTATGTAGTTATATTTATATTTCCAATACTATGTCCATAACATTGGGTACCCGAATATTGAGTCATCACTCTTGTACTGTTTGGATCTAATAGCCACATATTAAGGAGACCATGCGCCTTTTGTTCCTTTGGTCTTGACTTATCTCACTCAATGTGATTCACTTTAGCTTCATCCACTTCCCAGCAAATGCCATTATTTTATCTTGTCTGTTGGCTATGTAGAATTACATTGTATATATTTATCACATTTTTTGTAAAAATTCATCTGCAGTAGGGCATCTGAGTTGTTTCTGTCACATGGCTATTGTGAATAGTGCAGAGATGAACATTGCTGAGCAAGTGTCTATTTATCATATCTTAGGTTATGTTGTTCAGGATAGATGCCCAGGAGTGGTATAGCGGGATCGTAGGGAATGTCTATTTTCAGTTCTTTAAGAAAACTCCACACTGCTTTCCAGAGTGGCTGAATTTTTTTATATTCCCACCAGCAGTGCAGTAGGGTTCCTCTTTCTCCACAACCCCACCAGCATTTGCCATTGAGATCAGAATCTTGGTCATTCTAATTGGGGTAAGGTGGTATCTTAGGGTTGTTTTTATTTGCATTTCCTTTATGACCATGGAGATTGCAGTATCAGACCTGACACCTTGAAACTGTTACATGATAGAGTAGGAGAGACACTGGAACTCATAGGAACAGGCAAAAACTTCCTGAACAGAGTCCCAGGATCACAACATATTGGAGAAAGACTCGACAAATGGGTCTACCTAAAAATAAAAAGTTTCTGCACAGATAAAAGCATAGCTACTTATGTATCAAGATTTTGCTCTATTGCAGATCTCTGCTAGTAGAGCCCAAGGTTTCTACTGATTATAACGAATGAGGGAAACCATTGAGCCTAAATTCCCTTGAGTCTGGCTTACTTAATATGATTTTTTCTAAGTCTTTCCATTTCCTAACAAATAGGGCGATGTCATTCTTTCTGACAGCAGCATAGAATTCCATTGTGTACAAATACCACAACTTGTTGATCCACTCATCAACTGAGGGACATCTAGGTTGGTTCCATATCTTTGCTATGGTGAATAGTGCTGCAATGAACATTGTTGTGCTAGTGGATTTAGTATGCCCTTGTTTCTGGATGGTTGGGTAAATGCCAAGTAGTGGAATTGCTGGGTCATAGGGGAGTTCTATGTTTAGCCTTTTGAGGCACTGCCACACTGCTTTCCATAGTGGTTGAACGAGTTTGCACTCCCACCAACAGTGTAGTAGTGATCCCTCCTGGCCACATCCCCTCCAGCATCAGTTATTATTCATTTTCCTGATCCTGGCCATTCTAACTGGAGTGAGGTGGAATCTTAGAGTTGTTTTGATTTGCATTTCTTTTATGACCAGAGATGTTGAGCATTTCTTCATGTGTCTATAGGCCATTTTTGTTTCTTCTTCAGAGAAGTCTCTCTTTAAGTCTTTGGCCCATTTTTTAATGGGATGGTTGTTACTTTGGAGATTAGTTTTGGAGTGATTCAATTTTTTGAGTTGTTGATATATTTTAGATATGAGGCCTTTGTCCGTTGTTTGGTTGGTGAAGATCTTCTTTCACTCTGTAGGCTTCCTAATTAATTTGCTAGCTATGTCCTTTGCCATACAAAAGCTCCGCAGTTTAATGCAGTCCCACTTATCCAGCCTTTCTCTGATTTGTTGTGATTCTTGGTCCTTATTAAGAAAGTTTTGACCTGTGCCAAGGAGGCCTAGTGTATCTCCTATACCTTCTTGTAAAGTTTTCAGTATGTCAGCTTTTACCTCCAGGTCTTTGATCCATTTGGAGTTAATTCTAGTGCAAGATGACAAAGAAGGATCCAACTTTAGTTTTCTGCAGGTGCTTATCCAGTTCTGCCAGCACAACTTGTTGAAGAGGCTGTCTTTCTTCCATCCTATTTTTTTGCCTCCCTTGTCAAAGATTAGGTGGCCATAGGTCTGTGGTTTAGTATCTGGGTCCTCAGTTTTATTCCATTGGTCTTCAGGCCTGTTCTTGTGCCAGTACCAAGCTGTTTTGATAATTATAGCCCTGTAACAGAGTCTAAAGTTTGGAATTGAAATTCCTCCAGCACTGTTCTTTCTGCTAAGAATTGTTTTTGCTGTACGGGGTCTTTTATTATTCCATATGAAAATTTGAATTGCCTCTTCTATTTCTTTAAGGAATGGCATTGGCATATTGATGGGTATTGTGTAGAATTGTAGATAGCCCTTGGCAAGATTGTCATTTTCACAATGTTGATTCTTCCAATCCAGGAGCATGGGAGGTTTTTCCATTTCCTTAGTTCTGCTTTAATTTCCTTTTTTAGTGTTTTAAAGTTTTCATCAAAAAGTTCCTTTAAATTCTCAGTTAAGCTAATTCCTAGGTACTTTATTTTCTTTGAGGCTATTGTGAATGGAGTTTCTTTCCTGATTATTGCCTCGTTCCTCTCACTGCTGGCGTAAAGGAAGGCAGTTGATTTTTGAGTGTTGATTTTATAGCCTGCTACTCTTCCAAAGTTTTGAATCAGCTCAAGGAGCTTGGGAGTAGAGTCTATAGGATTCTTTAAATACAGAATCATGTCATTTGCAAAGAGGGATAGTTTTATTTCCTCTTTCCCTACTTGGATCCCCTTTATGCTTGCTTCTTGCCTTATTGCACTGGCTAGGAATTCTAGTACTATGTTAAAGAGTAGTGGAGAGAGTGGGCATCCTTGTCTCATTCCTGATTTTAGAGGGAATGGCTTTAGATTTTCACCATAAAGTGCAATACTAGCAGTGGGTTTCTCAGAGCAAAATCTTGATACATAGGGCCATATAGTATGAAGCTAATTGAAAGGACCTCCATATAACGAATGATTGTTGTCCTTAATGTACTATGTTGTCTCTCATCTCCTTTGCTGTCCCTTGGTTATCTCATATTGTTACAGTATCTCACTTTGTTATCTGATATATTGAATTTATTTGTATTTGGTTATTTGAAATTTGATAGGGAAGGGGGGAAAATCAAGACGGGTGGGAGTGTGGGGGGGAGGGTAATGGGTGCCAAGACATGTGAAAGAGTATCAATGTATGTGAATTAATGCACCTTCTATGTGGCAAATATCATGTAACTCTTTTACTAATTACAATAAAAAAAGAAAAAAATTTAAAAAATCATAGCTACTAAAGTAGAATGCCAACGAACTGGGAAAAGATATTTACCAATAATCAAACAAATGCTTAATATCCAGTATCTACAGGGAACTCAAGAAACTAATCCCCTAAACCCAACAAAGCAATCACTAAATGGACAAGGGAACTAAAGAGAGACTTGTCAAAACAAGAGGGTAAAATGGCAGAAAAATATAAATAATATTTTTTAGCCAGTTCCATGTAGTGATAAGTAGCAACTTCTCTAATCTGAAATTTAGAGTAGCCAATCATATGTATATTTCTACCTCCAACTTATTACTTTTAGAACAATTATATGTAGTCCATGCTGTCATGCAAATGTTGGATAGGAACATTCATTTTGTATGATGCAAGACTTCTTCTCTTATGATAAGATGTTAAGATCCATGAGTTCATTTCCAATAAGGAAGATGTCAAACCAAAAATTCCTTTCCTTTTAGTCTAAAGGCTTAGTTTGTTAACAATATGGGAATTATCAATGTTAAATATTCAGTGTACATTTCTCCTTTCTGAATCATTGTTAGCTTGTACTAGGTAATCCAATTAAAGTGAAGAATGTTCAGTCTGAGTGAGTATATGTGTTTACGTTCATGTTTGTTTTTTCATCTACAGTTCTTCAGTGGAAAACTTGGAGAAAACTGAAAGACTTCCTGAGTTAAGGAGATGGAGCTTATGACAAAGAAATGAAGAGATTCATATGAAAAGTTCTAATCTGGCATTTATACAAGGCCCCCTGAAGCTCTTAGTACTTCTGAGTGAAACACTGCTCAATTTAATAAAGTACTAATGAGACTGATGAGAGACCCAATGCAATGATGACCTGCAAGGCCATCAGAGGTTCAGAGGGGCTGCACAGTGAGCATGACTGTAAAGAAGAAAATCATATGAAGAAGGGGACATTGGCAATGGCTATTGGCACTTGACAATCACTTCTCTCCTTCAAGAGACAGAGCAATTTGAGGGAAAAGAGTACTTTGAAAAGTTAGAGTAATATTTCACATGCTATAATTAGCTACATAAGGAATCAGAAAAGAAAATTAGGCTTTGTAGGCATCATATTAGAAAAGAAGAGGAGAGGGGCTGGGATTTTGGCCTAGCAGTAGAGTGCTTGCCTAGCATGCACAAAGACCTGGGTTTGATTCCTTGGTACCGCATAGATAGAAAAAAAGCCAGAAGTGGTGCTGAGGCTCAAGTAGTAGAGCCCTAGCCTTGAGAAAGCCCAAGAACATTGCTCAGGCCCTAAGTTCAAAGCCCAGAACTGGGAAAAATAATAAATAAATACATAGAAAGATAATAGCTCATCCATAAAATAAGAACAGATGGTTATTTGCAAGAAATACATTAAATATATTTGAAAATTATATATGATATTTCATATATAATTATCAAAATATCAGTTAGGTCCCAAAATAATGTAAGCTATGTACTAAAGGCCGATAACATGATTAGCATGTTGTGAAGAGAACATATAAAGATTTATAATAGGAAATCTTTTTCTTTATTGTTTTGTGTGTGCTGGAACTGAGGTTTGAACTCAGGACCTGGGAGTTTTCCCTTAGACTTTTTTTTTTTTTACTCAAGGATAGTGGTCTACCACTTGAGCTACAGCTCAGTTCTGGCTTTTTGGTGATTTATTGGAAATAAGGGTCTTATGGAGTTTCCTGCTGTTCTAGCTTTAAAACAGATCTAAGATCTCAGTCTCTTGAGTAGGTAGGGTTACGTCAGTTCCAGAAGTATTTATTGAGTTATATGAAGCCAATTTCCATGTGAAAATACAATGGCAAAATTATAGAATAGTGAGGATTGAAAGAAACTATTTTCTTTTTTTTTCTTGGACAATACTTAAAAACAAATGGCACAATGTGAAATTGAAAACATAAGTTCAAACCACTTGCAGTACTTACTTCTCAGGAGATTGAGACCTAAATCATAGCAGTTCAAAGCCAGCCCAGAAAGGTTTTTGAAAGTTCATCTCCAATTAGCAGGTAAAAATAATGAGTTGGAGGCATGGTTCAAGTGGGAGAGTCCAAGTTATGAGCAAGCTATGAGACTCCATGTCCGAGTTTAAGCTCCAGTGCCAGCAGAAACAAACCAAAACCAAGACTAAAACAAAACAGTCAATAACTTACTATAACCATTAAACAAACCAATACAAAACATATATTAAATCACTGAAACTCAAATGTCTTTAAAATTCCAAACTCACCATCTGTAAAGCTCCCAGAAGTAGCAAAAAGCTTGCAAAATGTTATCAGAAGACACTGCAGTTGCTGCTTTCAGAGAGTCAAAAATACTTCTTTCAGGAAAGATGAACATCCTGAGTTATAGCTAAATTACTTGTCCACCTTAACAATGTCTCCTGGACTCAAGGTAGCTCTAAAAAGCAGAAGTGTAGCTATGCTTCACAGGAACAAATCATTTTTGGGGGGAAAAAAAACAACAAAAACCTGTCAGTCTCTGGGGAAGTCTGGGAGAAATGAGGAATCACCTTGACAACCTGTTCAGATGCCTACTCCACTGGCAGAACAGACAAGAGACATCCCTACATGAGCTGACAGCTGTGTGGATCAGGCATGGAGCACCTGGAAATCTAATTTGCACTTCACTGTGACTGACTCCTAGGTTGCAGTCTTCCAACAGTCACTCCTTCATTGCTGACATAGGAGACAACAGTTCAATGTGCCTTGTCAAAACTATGAAGTTGACCTAAGACCAGGTCTTTCAGGTCAACTCAGGTCTCTCTCTTCCTTTTATAGGTAGTTTCCTGTTGCCTTAGATCAAACTAATTCCTAGTGCTATCACCAGACCAGACATGGGAGAAGTTTAGTCCTAGCTGATAATGATAGTGGTAGCAATAAATGGTGAATTAAAATCCGTTTTTATTTAGTCATCTCTCTAAGGGTGATTTGACATGTAGGAAGGACACATAAGTCATTATGTGTCTATGGCTATATAGTGTCAAAGTAGGTCAGAATCGAGCTGGTAGATGCCTAGTAAAAGGGAAAACAGAAACATTTTGAAAAAACAGTGAATATGGTTGTTAGCTTGAGATTCTATCTATATCTAAAAATGAGGAAATTAGAGATTTTTATCTTGCTTTCTTCAGGTTATTTACCCTTCAAGGTTTAAGTACATGTTCATCTAACCCCACACATCCTGCTCATCCTATGAAAGCACTATTGATTCCTCTGAAGCTGAGAATATTCCGATACTCATGAACAACATATAAAGGCCAGAGCTAAGTAGTTCTCACATCAGTTTTGTACAGAGTACCATTCTAAGCATGAGTGTGCATGGTTCTGTTTTACTACCTTACAGGTTAGCAGGCAGGTATCATAGTTTCAGCATCATCCTCTCAGAGACCATGCTGTCATGAGTTTAATGATTAAGATCATATTGCATTTACCAGTCAAAGAACAAAATTAGGACAGTGTGATTTATTATGGCCTCTCTTTTTCTTCTGCCTGTCATTAACACTCTCATAAGTCATTCTCCATGATTTTCTTTTCTTCACTTTGCCTTGGATCCTGGCTACCTACTCAAATCCATATGTCACTGGACCAGATGTTTTCAAATCTCCAGATTTTATTTGATATTTGAGTTCTTTGTTTATTAGAACTGCTGCCAACACAGCAAAACTCAAAGTAATCTTTCAGGTTTGAATTGCCCATATGCAATTTGGACAGCATGTGGATTATGCTTAGTGTAGACTGTGACATGAATTTAGCTTCTTTGAAGTTAATTGTCAGCTCTCAGAGCTATAGTGACTACAGAATAGTCAGCAGAATGCTGCAATCACCATCATTAAGAAATTTTGAATGACTGCCTTCAGATGCAGCATAAAGCTTATTGATGTGAGGAAAGGAGATCATTTCAGAATACTGAACATTTATCATGATATCATTGCCAAGGTCCTAATTATGTCCTAAGGCATGGCTTTGTAAGAGAGACTGAGCCGAACTGAATCAACTGTCAACTTGTATGAGGTTGGAAAGAAGTGACAGAGAGATTCAAGACAAACAGTCATGCTACTCCATTGATGTTGTTAGTTATTCAATACACTTTATAAGTAAGTAGCTGATATATAAAAGACTAAAAAGAAAATAAGAAATTCTGGCTTTCAATCCAAAGTTGGAAGGAATAAGTCAGTCCCTGCAGTAGAATTCTATCTTCCATAATGTGAACTCTGTCCAAGTTATAACAGCATGAGACACAGGCTGATGTGCAGACAGTGACTCCTATCAAATCAACATTACCTACTGAGAAAATATAGTACTGATTATGGGACCAAATATGACTACAAGATGAAAAGGTAAAAGCGCTGTTTTATAAAAATTTCAAATAATAAGGGGTACATTTCAATTTCTTTGCTTCCCAATGGCTTCTTTCTAAAGAATTTTGTTGCTATGCTTATTATCTAATGTGCAGCTAACTATGTCCTATAGCTTGGGTCATCTCATGATGCATTGCTGTGAGCAGCAGCTACAAAGGCAGTGGTGGAGCCTAGCTTATAATTTCCATCTCATCTGCACTTGCACATTTTTATGTTGACTACATTGAGTTTAACAATAATGATCTAGTGGTTTCCTGTGTCAACATGTAAATTTCATTTTGTAATGAGAGTGTTTCATTTCCAGTGGGATTTTTTCCCCAGAGGTCACTGGTATTACACTTAAATCATGTTGCCACATTTTTGGTCTCCTACACGTCTCTGAATTTGAATTTGATGTTATTACGGACCAAGTTGTCAGCTCAGAAAACTAGCAATCGAGTTACAGAGCTATGTAAAGATGAAAGACAAGGGAAAGTAGATTATTAAACATCAAATTTCACAACCTATTTTCAGTATTCTGCTGCCTGTAGGAGAGTTAGTCTGCATTTCTGGCAGAACATACATTCTAGGAACAAAATAATTTATTTCTATACAGAAATTCAGGAAAAGATGATATGGAATCTAATAACCAGGAAAATGTCAGAAGAATTGGAGCTATGGCTAAGGTGGACATTAGCCTTGAGCAAATAAGCATGCACAGGTGTGGAGGTCTGAGTTCAAATCCCATTACTGGCACACACAATAAAAGTGTAAATCAGATTTCAAAATGGTTGAGGGAGAAGTGGTGCTATGGTTCAAGTGGTGGAGCCCTAGCGTGGAGCACGGAAAGGGATAATCCCAAAGTTCAAGCCCCAGGACCAGTCCAAAAAATAATAAATTAGATTCAGGTTTATGGCTTAATGGTAGAGTATCTGCCTAGCATGCATGGAGCCCTGGGTTCAATTCTTTGGCACCACTTACACAGAAAAAGCCAGAAATGGTGTGTGGCTCAAGTGGTAGAGTGCTAGCCTTGAGAAAGCCCAAGGACAGTGCCCAGGTGCTCAGGTCAAACCCCAGGATTGGCAAATAAGTAAATAAATAAATGAATGAATGAATGAATGAATTAAAGAAAAAGAAAGAGGAGAGAAGGGAACAATGTAATCAAAGGATATTATATAAGGATACTATGAGATCCAAATAAGGTCCCCACATTGTATGATTAGCATGTGCTAATATGATATGGGAAAATATTTTATCCAGTGTAAAGCTGATTCAAAATAATTTCTGTGGATGACATCATCGATGCCCAAACTCACCAGTCACCCACATTTCTTCTTTCTTCCTACTTTGCTTGGTGACATGCAGCCCACATATCAAGCTGTGGAGGCTTCACTGAAGGCCTTCAGTATTATATATTTTCAGGTTGAATAATGCTTGCTGACTTTATATTACTCCTTGCCATAAGCCACTCAGTCTCCCACCTCTTATCTTGTCTAAGTTGTGTGGATCTAGGATGTAGTCCACTGAGCTGGAGTCCATCACAGATGAAGGCATTTCTCTTTTTGCATTCATCCTTTCATGGCATCCTTATATTTGGGAGCTCTTACTACCTCTGTCACAGGCCTTATTTCATTGATTTTTCAGATCTTACACATTCCTCGAGTTTGATTCCTGGACTTCAGTTGCCACTGAGATGTGCATGGGCCATGAATGGTTAAACTATAGATGCTTATGGTGAGCCTTCTGTGGAAAATTCCAGCAGTATTGTGAACCCAGAGGTACAAGCCTTGACATGCATGCAGATGAATGTGTTACATCAGGTTCTCCAAGTAGGATCTCATTCTCTTCCCTCCTTATCTGGCTTCTGCCAAGCCTGTGATAATTCAGAAAATGCTGTGAGAGTTGAGCTGCTTACCTAGTGATTGTAATGTATTACCATGTATCTCAATAGCTGGCTAGATGTTCTGTCTTTATTTCTATTTTTTACACCTAAACAGTTACTTTATTGTTTCCTGAAAAGATGCTTTTTAATAAAAATAATATCTAATTATGCAGCTATTGCCTTAAAATTTTTTAATGCTGTCTAATTGGCCTTAAATAAAGTTCCTGATTTTTTTTCATGACACACAGGCAAGAGTATGTAGAATCCTTTCCCCTTCTTACCTGGATCTGATTGGTTCACATTCCCTTCCTGTGCAGCCACAGTGAACTTTTACCCCTTCTCCCCCACCCCCAGCTCCAGCCTCTGACAATGACTCCTATAGTCTTTGAATCTGTGAGTTTGACTATTCTAAACACTTCATATAAATAGAATCGACTCAGTTGTCAAGATGATTTGGTAAATTTAATTAACTATGTTTAGTGACCTTCCTATTTTGTACAACATCTGTACCTCAGCCTCTTTCCAGGAGAGAGATTACATTTGGAGCATTTCTGTAAAATGATATCATACATGATAAAAACATAACAAATAGCTGGACACTGATGGCTCACACCTATAATCCTAGCTACCTAGGAGGATAAGATTAGAGAATTGAGGTTTTAAAGCCAGCCTGAGCGAGGAGGACCATGAGACTCTTAGAGCCAATGAACTAACAGAAAACTATAAAAGAAGTCAGGGATAGTGATCAGACTTGATTTCAAGCTTTGGACCAGCACACACAAAAAAAGACAAAACAAAGGAAAAACAACAAAAAATTAGTAAATTTGTATTCAAAGAAAGTTGTAGTTTCATATCAGAAAATGAACATGACCCTTTGTTCTTGATTTGGTAGTATTTTTATTGTAATTAATACATTATATTCTCCAGATAGAAGGTGCATTTCTTCACAAACGCTAATACCTCGTCTCATGTTTTAATCCCCATTTCCCTCCCCCACCCCTCCCCTCATCTTGCTTCCCCCTTCCCTATCCTATTTCAAATAAACAAATAAACATATATACAGTGTACCAGATAACAAGGTAAGATACTGTAGAAATATGAGATAACCAAGGGATAACAAAAGAGATGAAAAATAACATGTACATTAAGAACAACAATCACACATCATATGGCTTTTGTTTCTATATCCTGGAGATCCTTTCATTTAGCCTCATCCTATATGCCCTTATGTATCTAGGTTTTGTCCTATTGTAAATATCTGCTAGGAGAGTCCAAGGTTTATACTAATTATGACACATGAGGGAAACCATTGGGCCTACGGTCCTTGGTGTCTGGTTTACTTCACTTAATATGATTTTTTCCAAGTCTTAAGCATGCTATATCTAGTGTATTATACCATTTTGTAACATACCCAATCATGTACCATTTACTCTCTTCCTTGAAAGCTGAGACATTGAGATTCAGAAGTGCTCCATGCTATGCAAATGAACCTCCATAGCATGTTAAATATCCCAATAATGTAAATATATGCAACCACCGTGGGAAGCCTCTTGGTGATTCCTTGGGGCTGGCAATATGTCTCAGTGGTACAGTGCTTGCCTACTAGGTATGAAGCACTGGCTTCCCTTCCTCAGTACCATTTACACAGAATGAAGGAGGTGGTTCTGTGACTCAAGTGGTAGAGCACTAGACCTGAGCAAGAGAAATTTCAGGACAGTGCCCAGACCCTGAGTGAAAGCTCCAGGACTGGACAAAAATAGATTCCTGAGAAATGAAACATGCAACTACCACAGCAATAATATTTTTGGGCATCCAAAAGATTACAACTCAGGAAACAGTGAAGATATTTGTGTGGTCATGTTTACTGTTGATCTATTCAACAGAGCCAAGTTGTGGAAATAGTCCAGAGGTTTTCTGGATGAATGGTTAGATGGTGTGCATGTGTGTGAAGTTGTAAATTTTACTGGAATTTTGAAGAATATTACATCATTTGGAGAGAAATGGAGGGAGCTGGAAAAAAAGTATGTAAAGTGAATTAAGTCAGGCTCAAAGAAACAAATACCTCATGGCTTTTTTCATATGTGAAAGTTAGAGCTAACATAAATATATAAGTAAACATATACAGGTCAATATACATACATAAACAAATGTGTTAACTATTGTATGACATACACAGGGAAAAATTCCAAAGGTGGAACTCCTTTGACCAACCAAATAACAGAATAAGAAAATGAAATCTGGGATGAGGTCAAGCGGACAGACAGAAAAAGAGAGGAGGGATGAGCAAAGGCAGTCACAGCATGGAACAAAGAGAATTGAAGGGATAGATAGGATTGGGGAAGATGGAGGAGAATAATGAAAGAGATGATGTGGATCAAGGTGAATTGCACACAGAAACCCTTTAACACATACTTAATGATAAAAAGTAGGAAAAATAAAAATAAATCTATCTTCTGCAATCAGCAATAGAGTTTCTTCTTTCCTCTTTGCATCGCTCCCTTCCTGCCTTTGTAGAATGGCACAGGAGAACATTGTCTCTTTTGCATGTCTCTTTATAACCTACTTGCTAATTTTCACTTAGATGTGTATTTTTCTGCATTATAATTCAGGCCTTGCAGTATCTACAAAATTTGTGAAAGCTGATGTAAAAAGAATATATATCGTACCTTTTGTTCTTACTGTTAAGGACATGTAGTATCTCTCTGTTCATTGTCTTGTGCTCTGCTTCAGCTATACTAGACAATTTGTTCAATGTTCCGCATTCTTTTGGACACTTCATAATGTCTACTTTTAGATTCCTTTCATATCTTCCACACTGCATTCTACTCTATTATTCTCCCTCAGCATTATTGCTCAATGTAACAACAATTTTATCATGTGGCTTGAAATATCTCCATAGGCAAACAGCTTCAAAATTGTTACCTCCAGATGGAACACCTCTTCTGAATACTAGACTTGCACATACAATAGCTAATTAGTAATAGCACATGTTGGAAGGGGTGACATTGATTTAGACACATTGTATTCATAAACTGCTTTGTTAAATGGCAACTCTTTCATATAACTACTTAAAGATAATTTCAAAATAAATGAAAAAGAAATCTCACTTAGCTATCTGATAGATATGTCAAATTTATCTTGTCTAAGATTGACAGCTTAAATGTCATTTTCTGTTCAGAGAGGTTTAATCTAAAGTTCTATCCACGTATTTTTCAAAACCTAAAAGTATTTTCTATTTTGCAACTCTTGTTTTTTGGAAAGCAGTGTGGAGTTTCCTCAAAAGACTAAACATAGATCTTCCCTGTAACCCAGCAATCCCACTCTTGGGCATCTATCCAACTGATGACAAACCAGCCACTAACATAATCATGTCTGTTGCAGCATTGTTTACCAAAGTTAAGATACGCAATCAATCCAGATGCCCTTCAGTGGATGAATGTATCCAGAAAATGTGTATATATACACAATGGAATTCTGTGCTTCCATCAGAAAGAATGACATTGCCCCATTCTTAAGGAAATGGAAAGACTTGAAAAAAATTATAATAAGGAAAGTAAGCCAGACCCAAAGAAACATAGGCTGTATGTTTTCTCTCATTTGTAATAATTAGACTGTGCCTATAAATGTGCAAGCAAGCACAATGTATAGTAAAAGACTTGGGTATGATAAATTAAACAGCAGTTTAAACATTCATACAGTAAGAAGAAGGGTGGGTGTTAGGAGAGAATTGAAGATGCTCAGTAACTATGTAAGAACATATAAAATGATATTTATAGAAAGGAATTCCAAGAGATGGAAAAGCTTTTTTTAAGTATACAATTTGTCGTTCTTTAGGGCTTTTTTGCTTATTTTTCTTAACATTTTTTCCTTGCTTTATTCCCACTGATGCCATTTTTTATTTTTGTACCCCTTGTGTTGTACATGATTTATCCTGTTTGGGGAGGGGAAGGGGAAACACAGAAGTTGTGGGGGAAAAATGAACCAATTTGGCAGTGAAATCCATTATCACTATGTTTGAAATGAACTATACAACTTTAGGGGCAGGGAAGTTGGGATGAGTAGAAGTGGGAGAGGGTGACACTACTCCGAAGCCAATGTACCCATTACCTGACTCACGTAATCTGTCACCCCTCTGCACATCACCTTTACAATAAAATTGTCAAATGATAAATATTGGGAAAGATGATCATAGAATAAGGTGTCATTTAATCAAATGTTTTCAAGGCTATCCACTATGACTTTCCACTTTGGATTTTAATGTAGTAGTTTTCTAATTTTGTCGATGAAAAGGAATTTTTTAAACTTTTTATACCATCTGTAATGGAAGGAGATCAAAGCACACAACCCACAGGAGTGTTGAACAGGGTAGGGATACCTGTTTCTTGAGGTGGGATGGCTATAGTAATTACTGTTTATTGAACAGGATATCTAGTATCTTCTAGTTATGAATGTATTTCATCATTCACATCAGTTGAGACTCCTGAAGACTCTCAAACACAAGTTTAATCCTTTTGTTCCACAGATTTCTCCAGTATTGAGTTATTAAGTACTCTTTCGCTTGCCTCCAGTCTCCCCTTGTGGAAGTTTGTAAAATATATCCTTATTTTCTAGCACTACAAGAGGCTTCAGTTCATCATGTACATTTTCTAAACCAGCCCTAGAATTGATCATTTCTGAAAGGGATCTGGTTCCTCTGATTGAATCAGGTTATGGAAGACAACTCTGAGTACTAGATGTTTTTTACTGGATATCACTGTTTCTAGCAATTCTCAGTTGACAGAGCAAGATATGTGTTTCCTAATCTACCACACACACATACTTATGCAGTTACACACATAGGTAAGTATCACAACATGTGGCCATCTGTATCTCTACAAGTCAAACATGAGTTCCTATGGACATCTCTAGTTCTAATCTACTGTCTTTCGGACCATTTTGGCATTGGCTCCTATCCTACACATAACCTCCAACTCCAACAGTTAGAAAGCTGGCTCCCACCATCTGCTACCATTTCCTAATTGTTTCATTACTCTCTACATGCAGAATAGTTTCAGAATTGTTAATCTGTGCCCTGGGTGAAGCAATCAGAGCACAGTACAGTTGTGCAATTTATTTTTTATATATTTTTTATTGTAATTAATAGAAGGGTTACATGATATTTGCCAGATAGATGGTGCATTAATTCCCATACATTGATACCCTTTCACATGTCTTGGTCCCCATTTCCCTACCCCCACCCCCACCCCTCATCTTGTTTTTTCCCCCTTCCCTATCCAATTTCAAATAACCAAATACAAATATAACCGATATATCAGGTAACAAAGTGAGATACTGTAACAATATGAGATAACCAAGGGACAGCAAAAGAGATGAGAGATAACATGGTACCTTAAGAACAACAATCATTCATTATATGGCTTATGTTTCTATATCCTAGAGATCCTTACATTTAGTGTCCTACTATATGGCTTTTTGTATCAAGGTTTTGCTCTATTGAAAATCTCTGCTAGGAGAGCCCAAAATTTCTACTAATTATGACAAATGAGGGAAACCATTGAGCCTAAGTTCCTTTGAGTCTGGCTTACTTCACTTAATATGATCTTTTCTAAGTCTTTCCATTTCCTAACAAATGGGGCGATGCCATTCTTTCTGACAGCAGCATATAATTCCATTGTGTATAAATACCACATCTTGTTGATCCACTCATCAACTGAGGGACATCTAAGTTGGTTCCATATCTTTGCTATGGTAAATGGTGCTCAGTTGTGCAATTTATTTTATCTTTAGTCCTATGGACTGGACTTCATTACATTCTGAAGACCTTTAATTCAGCACTTTCTTCTGTTTGCCTTCAAAGAAGCTTCTCCATACACTTGCAATATTGGGCTGTGGTATTCTGCAGGTGGTTTTGGGATCCCTGCCTTCAAGAATGAGTGTAAAACATTGTGAATACTGATGTTAACCTTTGTCTTGCACGATTCTGTTCGTTTTTGAGAAATATTTAATAGCAGCTTGTTTTCATCATTATAATAATTTATAGGACAGTTTCACTACCTATAGTATTAACTTCTATTTAGTTAGCTCCATTTCTTACCACCCCTTGAGCAGTATGCATCTTTAAAGTGGAAGTCAAGAGTCAGGAAGATTGCAATGGCCTCTTTAACTAAGTGATGTGCATTGGGCCATCGCTGTTGATTTGTAGTTTTATAGTCCATTCCCTTTTATCACAAATATACCATTGCCATTGCATGTCACACTGCAGTTTGATTATTGACTTACTTTTTGAAAGATTTGCTGGTGGCTTTCAGGGTTTGATAACCATAAATAAAGGTGCTGTTGGCATTTGTATGCAGATTTTCTGCGTGGATAAAAATTTAAAATCAATGTGATAAACTAAAATACAGACTCTGGATATTATATTACTGATTTGCTTTTAGGAAACTTTAAAATGAAAATGTGTGATTATAATGCTTATTTTATTTTACCAAAAGGAATTTTTATCACAAATATATTAAACAGATGCTGGTAGCTCACAACTGTAATTTTAACTGTATTCTTATTCATCATGGTAAGCTAATTCAATCAGGAATGACCATGAAGCTCTTTTTCCAATTACCCAACTAAAATTCCCAAGGTGGAGCTTTTTTTTTGTTACTATTTTCTATCAAATTTTGTGTCTGAAACATGGTGGCCAAGGTGGCTGGGGACTGACTGGTGATTGCCAGCTGGACTTCTGATAGTTGATATGAGAGCAGATAGAAAGAGAAAAATGTAGTGTACTTGCAAATCTAGATCAGATAATACTCATTCATGCTGGGTTTGAAAGGACAGGGTGAGGAAGACAAATAGAAGACATAATTGTGAGGATAACCCGTCCAGAGACAGCATTCAGTCACAAATCAAAGAAGGGATGAAAGAGGTGAAAGAATAATCCTTTACTAAATACCATGTGTGTCCAATCATGTGTTTTAGAAGAGATACTGACAGAAATCAGGAAACAAAATATATTCAGGTCCTGATATTAAGAGGCAACCTCATAATGGGTTATGATAGTCCCAGTAGTTTGCTAGAAGGATGAGAAAATGATTTTGAACAATTGCCAAAAAACTGAAATACAAAGTAAATACAAAAATGCACATATAGTACGTTATAGTACTATATTTCAAAGGAAAGGGCACATATGTCACCTACATAGAAACAAACACAAGCAGAACCACAGAGCAGTTCTGATTTATATTTTTCATGTCACCTCACATAACATCATATTAGATATTCTTGATTCAAAATATCCTCAAACCTCAGCTTTGTGAGTAGCTTGGATTGCAGGCAAGAATGAGCCTTTAGCACCTAGCAGGCTTTTACTTGGCAGGACTTGATGATGAGTAAACCAAGTACATTTTCAAATACTTTAGGTCATTTTGTTCCATTTTTAAGGGGAATTTTCAAATGAAGATATATCCTTTTGTGTATTGGCGTATCTGTCTTTCTATAATGTATAGAATTTCTTCATGGCAGCTGGATAGTCTTTTCATCAGTTTATACACATCAATATTTTGTCTAGCTCTACAGCTTGTTGAAATAATAGTGAACAAAATCCTTAAAAATTCATGAAGTGTAACTTATCAATTTTCCCATTATGTTTGTTTGTTTGGCATTAATTTTAAGCAAGATTCCATACCCTAACCTATGGCAATATACTCCTATGCTCTATTAGGTCATTTCACTGTTTTTGCCAACATAGATAGAATTGATATCTATACAGTGCGTTCATTCAAAAGCCATCATTGATTCCCAACATAGGAAAATCATTTCTGTGAGCCTTTTTTATATCTGGGCACCCACTTGCTATGCAGTGCCATCCTGATCGGGATTTAGATTTCCACCTGTGTGGATTAATACTTTACTTTCGTACTCTACCCCAACATAGAACACTCCCAATTGACATACTTTTGTAATTTTACGATATTCTAAGATATAATAATATATGAAAACCAAAGAAATCAGACATAATTCATCAATGGTGTATAGAAAATTGAGAACAAACAAGAATAATATTTTATTTATGTTATGTCCCTCCAAAAGACTGAGGCATTGGGGAGGGGAAAACAATGATGTCTTTACATAGAGAAACAAGAAATATTACCTTAAGTGAGCCAAGTTTAAAATATCCAACCAATTTTTACCCCAAGTATACAAACCAAGTCCAGTGTCAGTGCCCAAACCTGTAAGACAATCTACTCAGGAACATTTAGATTGGACAATAGAGATTTTTGTTGTTCTTTTGTTTTGTTATGGTTGGTCCTGGGGCTCAAACTCAGGTCCTGGATGCAGGCCCTGAGCTTGTTTTGATCAAGGCTCGCAATCTACCATTTGAGGTGAAACAGAGCTACATTGCAATTTTTGGTGTCTCAGTTCTTCTAAGGCTTTCCTGATTAGGCTAACTTCAAACCATGATTGTCAGATCTCAGCCTCCTGAGTGCCTCATTGCAGGCATGAGCCACTGTTAGCCAACTACAAAATCAGTTATTAAAGCTAGCCTGGGTAGAAAGGTCTGTGAGGCTCTGTCTTTAATTAAGCAACAAAATGTTAGATTGGAGGCTTAAGTAATAAAGGGTCAACTGAAAGCAAGAAAGCCAAGCAAGAGCACAAGACATCAAGCTCAAACTATGGCACTGATTCAAATGCAAAAGGTGTACCCTGGGTTTAATCAAATGGGGGAGGAGGTAAAAATATTCAAGAAAAAAATGGACTCATTACCTTGTATATGTAACTGTAACCCTTACATACATGATCCTGACAGCAAAATTAAATTAAAAAAACAGCAAGTATCAAATTGAAGTAAGGATCGTGTCCACCAAATAATTCCTCTTTGCTCTTTGAAAATTCTAGCACCAATAGTATTAGTAGAACAGACTGATGAGCAGTTTCAAAGCAAAGGAGATACAATGCAAAGGAAGGTGGCACACACTTCAGAATTTCCTCTGCAGTGCAGGAAATGATGCTACAATTGATACCCCAAAGGCCAATTAGTGGAATATGAAGGATTCAGATTAAAAAAAATAAAAAAGACATTAACTTCTCAAAAAAAATAAAAAAGAAGTATAGCATTTTATCAAATGTTAATATGCCATCAATGAGGTTTCATGTACTGCCTTAGAAATAAAGGATTCTGAAACTTAAAAAAATATACATTAACTTAAATTTTAATTTGTTGTTATTTGTGAATACATTCATTTATCCTAGTTTTTAGGACATGCACACTGAAGAATTTTGCTGGAAAAGGGCAGAGTATGGTATACCCCCCTGTGATGACAGTTACTTGGGAGGTAGAGATGTGATGATTTTCTAGTTGAGGTCAGCAGAGGCAAAAATTAATGAGACTGTCTATCTCAGCAAATACAGGCAGTGTGTTGTTAAGTGTTAGGTTACATTTGTAACTCTAGTTAGAGGCTTAGGAGGGAGGAAACCTCTCTCTGGGTACAGGCCATGAGACTTCAATGGAAAACAACAAGAAAATGAGCAAACAAAAGCAAAAAAGCCTGGCAGAGTGACTCAAGTGGAAGAAAACTTGTCTAACAAGTTCCCGAGTTCAAAGTCTAACACTTCTAAAATGAGGTGGGGGAGAGAAAAAGAAAAGAAAGGAGGTCTGTAAGATGAATTGTTGTATATATTGATATATTAATATACTATTCTGTTGTGTAGGGACAGATTCGAGCAAATAAAAGTCAATAAATGAGAAATTTGAGAGGATATTTTTAAAAATTCTATCTCCTTATTTTATAAACACTGAATAGGTTTGATACATCAAAATTAGAGTGTTAAAATATATATTTCACATTTTTTTCTGTACCTAGTTTTTTTGCAATTATGCTGATCCATTTACAATCAATGCAATCCACATCATCTTTGAATTTAGTTCATTATTTTTAGAAGTCAGAGTTGAATATTTGAGATTAGAAATGGAAAGAGCCAAGTATGTTTGAACATTTCAAAAGGAGGACCACCTTCTACTAAGAAAGAAGATGTGTTCATTTAGTCTCCAACACTAAGCAATGTTTTATTGAAACTGTGAGAGTAATTAAAGTTTTATACAGTCATATGTAATTATCCCGTGTATGGCATGAAGATAGTCGGTGGTCTCCTCAAATATGAGAGCCTTCTCTTTTGCTTGCAGTATTTTTCAGACAACGGAGAGATGAGTTATAAATGAGCGTGACGTGGAGCACGGGTGGCTCACATCCAAGATTGTAGCTACTCAGGAGACTGAGATCTAAGGATTGCAGTTCAAAGCCAGCCAGGGCAAGAATGACTCTTATCTCCAATATCCCACCAGAAAAGCTAGAAGTGGAAATGTGGCTCCAGGTAGAGTGCTAGCCTTGAGCAAAAATGCTCAGGGACTAAGATTTTAAGCCCCAGGACCAGCATGAAAAAAAAATGGCAATAAAAGTTTAATGTAATATTACATATATGTAGATTTTAAAATATATAATCTTCAACCTACATATAAAATATACTAAAAATACATAGTTAAGAGTCTACACAGTAAAGATTTCCCTTAAATCAAGCACTAATGACACTGATACTCCTACTTCATCATGCCACTCACTGGTGCACCTCTAGATATTTCATTTCTTAACTCTGTCACTCTGTAAGAAATCCTTCAGATGTTGGAACCTGGATCCTGTTGTTTGTTACAAGAGCCTCAGGGTGTCACTGATCATTTCTGATAATGAAGGTAGAAATAGGTAATTATTTCAAGAACATGTTTTCCAAAACTGTTTGCTTGAACTTTGGGCCCCTAAACTGATTTTCTACATGTATTATATTAACTAGAGCTTGTATTGCAAAGATATATCATCTTAATATATTTTTCATATTTTGTTTCCTTTATGCTTTTCCATCATTTCAAACAAAATTGCCCTTTGCTTTCATAGGATGAAAACATTTTCTGTATGATGAAAATTTCAAGGTTTCTGGGAAAATGGCTTCAAAGAGAACATTATGTTTTAGGAAATTATTCAAATTGAAATGCTTCTAATCTAATAGAGTCTTTTTATGTGATTTATGGAAAAAGATTGATATTTCTTTTTCAACTAAATCTCATGCAGAGATTACTGACATCTAGTAGATTAGATAAAGTATCTAATGTCAAAACACATATGCCCTCAGGAATAGGTATTTGTTTTGAGAGCATTGTATCAACTAGGAGAATATTTTGTTGAGGGACGATACCAGAAAGGAAGGGTTTGGATATAGATTAGCCCTGACATTTCAGCAGCCTAACATCTTTTGATCAGAAAAAAAAAAAACAAAAACTATGCCAAGAATTGTGAAGGCTATAAGATTTTACTCCACGTGCAAGCTAAACTGTTAGCCTACTTCAGTTGTATGGATTCTAGCAGAAGATAGGCAATCCCCATAGGTTATAGACAACAGGCTTTATTAATCATAGCAGGAATAGTATCTGGCATATTAGCACCTTCGCCCATCAGTCTGACTTCTGATTCCAAAAGAGCAACTGGAGAAGAGTCAGGTGACACCTATGCATGTAATTTTATGCCTCACAGTAAAAAAAATCCTTGGCTGAGGGAACACAAATCTTTTTTAATGAGCAATAAGCCTGCCTGACCTTTGTTCAGGAGGAAGACTCTGTATTTGTCCTCCATGGTTAAGGGCTGTATAAAAAACTTCATGTAATATTCTAGAACAAAAGTAGCACATGACTCTTTCTGCAAAGCATTCTAAAAGCAAGTGGATCATGGACATTTTCTTTCATGAATGTGATAATGAGGTGGCAACATAATGGAGGAAATACTATGGATGTTATCGGTCATTTTCTTCAGATTTTCTACATTGAGGAAAGCTCTCTTTACAAACTACATTTCCTATCTTGATTTTGAAATCCACGTGTCTCATTGCCTATTAAAAAATCTGGGTCCAGGAATTGGAAACAAGACTGGTTCTCTGCCCCCACCCCTTTGTATAAAAAATTAAAAAGAAATCTGGGATTCAGAAAGGCTAAGATTATACTGGCTTTTAGGTCAAGAAGGACCACCATCTACCACGATCCAAGATGTGTGTCCCCAGTCCCTAAGAACATGCACTAAACTGGATTCACTACAGTCAAACCGTGATTTTCCTGTCTTTGGCACCCTTGTGATCACAAAGCCTGAACTGTGAGCAGCGCGCTGGATACATATTCTGTTTGCTTAGAGCATTCTATATGAAAACTTTGTACCACTTCCACAAACCTGCCCACATAATCTCCATCATTGTCCCACCTTCCTCATTTCTGAAATGGATTTTTAAAGAATAAATTCTGTTTTTTTAAGCCACTTTCAGTCTTTCATGCACACTCCAGATCTTTTTTTTTTTTTTTTTTTTTTGTCCGTTGTGGAGCTTGGACTCTGTACCTGGCCCTTGTCCCTGAGCTCTTCAGCTCAAGGCTACCTACCACCCTACCCTTGGAGCCACAGCCTCACTTCCAGTTTTCTAGTGGTTAATTGTAGAGAGTTTCACATTATTTAGTGATCAAGCTGGTTTTGAAAAGCTATCCTTAGATCTCAGCCTCCTGAGTAGCTAGGATTACAGACATGAGCCACCATGCCCAGAATCATTGTTTAAAGAGAAAAGTAAAATAAGCTTCGACTCTAAGAAAAGTCATTAATCTTAGGATAAGCTCCAGATTATTTATGGCAAGAAATGTGTTTGATATCCACAACATCCTTGTCTGCAATTCTCTGTTATGTGAAACTTTATTCCTTTCTGATGTTCAGATGGTGGGACCCCAGCATTGGAAATGCTTTGTATATGATTTTTCTCCCATCATTAATTCTTATATTGGTGCCACGAATGCATCTTATCTTCTCCATTCATAAAAATTTTAAACTATTGTGAAATTATGTATACATTGAATATATAATAAAAGATATACACACTTCCAAATCTACTTAAAAACTCACAGAATAAGATAGCATATTGAATTAGGCATTTGAAACTCAGGGCGTCCATACTTAGAAGTCTTAACATTCAATGAATCTCATATATGTGTGTGTGTACCCATGTATATATATATATATATGTCTATATGTCTATATATCTATATGTCAGTCATGGGGCTTGACCTCAGTGCCTAATAATCATTTTGCTCAGAGCTAGCGCTCTATCACTTTGAGCCATGGTGTCATTTCAGTTGTTATGTTGGTTATTTGGAGATAAGAGTTTCATGGGCTTTCCTGCCCATTTTGGCTTTGAACCACGATCCAACATATCTCAGCCTCCTACTAGCTAGGATTATAGGCATGAACCACCAGCCACCAGCCTCTCATAATTTTACTATGACTGAGAAAGTGGCTTGGGAGCCAACCAGGAACGAAGTTTTAGGTAATCTATTTATATTTATTTATTTTTCTTTTAGTCATTTTAATCATCTTAATCCTGGCAGTACATCAAGCATGTAGTATGTGTTTGAAAGATGAATGTTCAATTAAAAATAGAATAGATAGACTGGACCTGTCCTCACAGAGATTGCTTTCCTTCTGAAGACTAATGTTATTACCTGAAGAATTTTTGTATGTATGTATGTATGTATGTATGTATGTATGTATGTATGTATGTATGTATGTATTTTTGCCAGTCCTGAGGCTTGAGCTCATGGCCAGGACACACTGTCCTTGAGCTTTCTCAAGGTTAGTGCTCTACTACTTGAGCCATATCATCACTTCCGGATTTTTCTGTGTGTTTGTTACCCTAGAATTGATCCCAGGGCTTGGTGCTTGCTAGGCAAGCACTCTACACTAGGTCATACTCCCAGCCCTATCAGAATGTTTTTCATTTGTTGTTATTTGTTTGTTTTGCTTTTGTTTTTTCAGTTGTGGGGCTTAAACTCTGGGTCTAGGTGCTGTCCCTGAGGTCATCAGCTCAAGGCTATTGTTCTACCACTTGGACCACCGCACAGTACCATTTCTGGTTTTCTGGTGGTTCATTGGAGATAAGAGTCCTATGGACTGGCTCCTATCGGAAGTTTTCAAAATTAATGTTGCTCAAGCAATCTTAATGCTACATCTTTAGCAACTAGAGCTAGGTCTAGTAACTAGGTCTAGTAAACTAGACCTGCTTCTGAGACACACAAAATAACATACAAAAATTGTCCAGTTGAGGGGCTAGGAGTTTGGCCTAGTGGTAGAGCCGTAGAGTGCTTGCACGAAGACCCAGGTTCGATTCCTCGGTACCACATACATAGAAAAAAGCTGGAAGTGGTGCTGAGGGTCAAGTGGTAGAGTTCTAGCCTTGAGAAAGTCCAAGGACAGTGCTCAGACCCTGAGCTCAAGCCCAGGACTGGCAAAAAAAATGTCCAATTGATTTTTTGTTTGTTTTATTGTACAGAGTGGCTATCGTTTCATTAGGTAATGAGAACATCTCATTTTCGGCAATGGTTCTTCTTCCTTTTCCCTCCCACAGCTTTTCTCTCCTGATCCTGCCCACACATTGTCTAGTTCATTTTTAACACAGTGTCTACTGAGTATCACTGCTGCATTAGTTCACCCTTTGTTCCTCTACTGGTTATTTGTCAGAAGCTAGTATTTATTGAATTTATTTTGTGTCAGTAACTGGTAAGAGTTTGACATATATATTTAAATATATACATATTTATTCACTGAAAAAATACTGTCATTACATTTTAGTCCACTTTTTCAAAGATAAAATATAGTTAATACTCAAAAGTGTGGAATATTGTTCTTGCCTCAGGTAAATATATCCTTTATATTTGAATGAGTCTTTCTTTCTTCAACAGTAATAATATAATAAAATTATGGAAATAACCCAGATGCCCTACAATGAAAGAATGTATCAAAATTACATATGTATATAGAGATATTAGAATATTATATAGATACACACATATGTATGTGTATGTTTACACATAAGTCTACATCCATCAATATCTAGGGCATGTCTCTCCCTGTATATGTGTGTAAGTGTGTGTATAAAATCTACATCTACATGTACATCTACAACATCTACATCTACATCTACATATAGCAATTCCCTTGCACAATTATTTGAAAATGATAAAAACCTATTTAAAGCAGATGATTTTAAGGAAATTAAAGAAACAAGAAGGAAAATTAAGCTACTGAAGTCAAACAATTCAAGCAAATCCTTCATGTTTCAATGTGGATTATCTCAAAACAGTTCTTCACTCATGGCACATGCTATTTTACCCTTATAATGACATTTTCTGTAGGAAATGTACATGCAATTGTGTTTGTTGATCTTATCCTGGATA
Source organism: Megascapheus bottae (assembly GCF_031878675.1). Classification (NCBI taxonomy): domain Eukaryota; kingdom Metazoa; phylum Chordata; class Mammalia; order Rodentia; family Geomyidae; genus Megascapheus; species Megascapheus bottae. The sequence continues at coordinate 29,807,294 of NC_143513.1, read as the reverse complement.
GGAAATTTGTGGTACAGTGCTTTACTGTAGAGCTGGGCAAGAGCCAGATGCATCCTTAGTCACAGGCCTAGCAAAGGAAGCCATCCAGGCTCCTCTCAGGCTGTGGGGTTCAATGGGTTTGCTGGGTTAAATTCATTTATGACATGTTGACTAGTGGTGCTCAGTTTTTTTCCCATGTAATAATTAATTGTAAGTCCACAAAATGATCTTAAGAGAGAGGCAAACTATATTGTAAAACACTTGTTTAGAAGATATTTTGCTTTCAGATCTAGAAATAGTATGTAATTCCCCAGTTGTTGAATTACATATTAGCAGATTGATCATTTAAAATTTTAGTATGTGAGTGTAGTTAGAGTCACATATTAATTTTGATGTTGTTTACTCTAAACCATCTGTTGGTGGGGAAAAGTCATGGCAAGTATAATTTATGAGATTTGAAGAAAGCACACACTCCTAACACATCATATTTAAATAGCTACAGGTATTCACATGTCAAAATAAATAGGTATTTTGTCATTTTCTGTTGATTTATTTGCTGTGATGGCTGGTGCTGACTCTTCTCAGCCATAATAGGATTCCTGGAGCACTTATATCACCAAGAAATGTTAGCTGAGGATAACACCTTTTTTGTATGTAAACCAACCTTTGTCAGAAACTTGGATTTTTTTTTGTCACAGGGGAGATGTTTCAGTAGTTTCTTCTTGGAATGAGTGAAAGAATGGTCTAGGAAGATACACATAACTATGTATAGAGACAATTTTAAAAGATTAAAAAATAATATTAAATACAGGCAACCGTAAAGGAAAAAAAACCATCATTCTTAATTCCTATCCAAAGAACTACTTGTTAAACTATTTTATGAATTTTCTTGCCTGTAAGTAGGCTGGCACATTAATATTCTTAAAATTAGATAGAGTCTTTATTCTTCGTTTTTACTTACCAGTGTAGGAATCTATTTAGAACTTCATTATTAACTGTATATATTTCTGCCATCAAATATTGCTAAAATATGTAATATGTCTTACAGAAGATGAATGCAAGCAGCTTAAATACTTTACACCCTAAACAAAAATCTCAAAATGTTTCTTAAAAACACTTTATATTATTTAGATTAGGTGCTACATACAAATCTCTTTTCAGTACTACAGTCTTATAGAAACATGAATCATTTCTCTAATTATACATAATATCTCTTCTTGGGGAAAATGATACAATTTTCTCAGGAATACTTTCTCAGTAGGAGTTCTCTGTCAGATTTCCTTCCTATTTCAGCAGTTGTTAAAATTCTACCTATAATTTCACAATTATCAGCAAATAATCCAGGCTGCTAAATGAAAGAAACTTATTCTCTGGCCTCTGAAAATAAATTTGCAGAGAACTTCCCATTGCACTGATAAGGCCCAGGCCAAGGATATATTCTGTGATACAAACTAAAGTAGTTATGCTTCAATAATCAATGTTCTAAACAAAGCATATCTTTAATTGACACTTTTTTCATATATTTTTATTGTAATTAATAAAAGGGTTACATGATATTTGCCAGATAGAAGGTGCATTAATTCACATACATTGATACCCTTTCACATGTCTTGGTCCCCATTTCCCTCCCCCCATCCCCTTTAATTGACACTTTAAATTAGACAACAAACAAACCTGATGAACCTAACCAATATGCTGACCAACTTTCATGAACATGGATCAGCCAAATCCATGTAATACTGGGAAAAGAGCCCGTATCACACACAAAGCCAGGCTCTTCTTCCTTTTAAAATGCTTTCATTTAGTAGTGGGGATGCATGGTAGTTAGGACAAAGGGAAAACACCTACAATGCAAGCAGATGCTCAATTCAATAAGGATCAATTTCACAGTGAAAAGATAGGACAGGACCTACATTGTGGTGACTCAAAGAAAGAACCTGCTTATCTGTACTGAGATATTGTTAAGATGCCTTAATGGGGATAGACACATGGGAAAATATTCTCCAATAAAAAAATGTGTGGAAACAAATGAAAAGAAAATAAGTAACTAGATAAAATTATTTCCTTAGTTTTAGTATGATTGAGGAAACATAGTGAATGAAAAGATGAAATTAAGCATAAAACACAGACATTACCTTGTAATTTTTTGTCATTCCACCCCCATCAATGCTATAGAAAAGGAGCACCCATAAGAGGAAAGGTCTGGAGTTGATATTTTATGCTTCCTATGAACCACATCTAGAATTTGTTTAAATTTGCTTCAACAGATGCATCTGGCTCAGAAAACATTTCAGAATAGAGAGCAGCATGGAGACTTCAATAGGAGATGGTTTTATGATATGTGTCTGCTAGTTTTCTGGTTCACTAGGACAATAATTGATCTCCCAAGAGATGAAACAAGAATTTACTAAATTCATAGAATATATTCTGAACATTTCATATATATTCATAGGATATATTCTGAATATTATTCAACAAAATGTATAGTGTAAATGTTAGTTAAAAACAGCTTATAAATAAATATGAATGTCTAGGAAAGGTATTTAGGCAGTGTTAGATTCTGCTTGCAAGTTACCCACCATATCAATTCTCACTTATGTCTTTCATATATCTATATATTTCTTTTTGATAAACACAAACACACACATACACAGACACACAATAGATATGTATATATATGATATGTATATAGAGAGAGAGAAAAAGAGAGAGAAAGAAAGAGACAGAGACAGAGACAGAGACAGAGAAAGAGATAGGATCACAATCACAGTCTAATGTTTAATTGGAAAAAGAAAGAAGTAAGAATCTATGGACTTTCTTGCCCAGGCTGGCTTTGAACCATGATTCTCAGATCTTAGCCTCCTAAGTATCTAGGATAACAGGTGTGAGCCACCAGCATTAAGGAAGAGGACAGTATTTTGTTTATTTGGTTGATTTTGCTGGTCGTGGGGCTTGAATGTAGGGCCTGAGTATTGTCCCTAGGTTTATTTTGCTCGACTAACCCTATATCACTTGAGCCATGGTGCTACTTTTTTCCTTTATATTTTCATCAGCTGAGGAACTGACAAAAGAATGGTTAGGTCCCAAACCATTTCTTTCAATTTTGACTTTTTTCTACACTATCATTTCCATTTCATTCCCAGAAAAATCAGTTCTTAGATGTTGCATAAGATGAGTTGAATTGTGTGGAATAAACTTGCAATGACTGTTATGACCTGGTTTAGAAAGCCTAAAAACTTGTCCTATGAATGGTAAATTGTTTTGTACTTCATTAAATAATGTGGACATAATTTGAATAAGCTATAAAACCACTAGCTAAATTTATACAATCTTGAAGTTGCATGAACTTACAGATATAGACTCGAAATATATGTATTGAAAGAAGTGAATGAATTGGGTTTGATGTATTATTTTTCTAAAAATCCATTGTGGACTTATGGTCAGCCTGTGGTAGCTCACACCTATAATCCTAGATATTCAGAAGTATGAGATCTGAAGATTGACTTTCAGTATTCATCTGTGCAAATAAATCCATTCTCCATTCACCCCAATCCAATTACAAAAGCTGGAAATAGAGTCATGACTTAAGTGGCAGAGTGTCTGCCATGAGCAAAAAAAAAAAAAAAAAAAGAATATGAAAAAGAAAGGAAGAAAGATAATCATGAGGCCACGATTTCAAGCCGAGATAAAAAAAAGTTATTGGTTTTCAATATTGGTGAACAAATCTGAAATAATTTTAAAAAATGTAATTTAATAACATTTTGTGATTATATTGAAAGAGTTAAGCAGGTACTAATCAGTAATTACTGGCTTAGACTGTTAATACTTTCCTCCAGTAAATAAAAGAAAATTCCACAAATCTACTTGAAGATAATTTTAATGACATTTTATATTTTCCCACAAGTAGGAATGTTCCATCAAAACTATGACTAAGTTAGAGGGGTTTAAGTTGATGTGCCAGTACTCTATGTAAATGAGTAACAATTGATAGCAAAATTAGCACTCTTATGTGCACTGTTCCTTACACAAATCATATTTAAAAATTCAAAATAGTCTTTATTTTCAAGGATTGGTTTGAATAAGCTCAGGATTTTTAGTGATGTTGGGATTTATTAATGATGTTGAAGATATTTTCTTAGAGAATTTAAATTTGTGCTATCTGCAATACCTTTTTATACTGTGTTTTTTATTAAATAATTTATTAACATTGATTTTAATATCTACAATACTTTTGATGATGTTCCTCTTTTCCATAATAATGGATAATGCATATATATGTATATATAGTACTAAAGTGTCATACATGTTCTATTACTTTCCCATCTGTTCTGCCACACAGTTATACCTAAATGCAAAATTAAAAGATAAAATTTTAGAAAACTGTTTTTTTATTCTTGAGGATTTCATTATGAAGAGACATTGTAGCTATTTCATTTTGTTATCTGATATATTGGATATATGCGTATTTGGTTATTTGAAATAGGATAGGAAAGGGGGGAAAACAAGATGAGGGTGGGGGTAGGGGGGAGGGAAATGGGGACCAAAACATGAGAAAGGGTATCAATGTATGTGAAGTAATGCACCTTCTATCTGGTGAATATAATGTAACCCTTCTATTAATTACAATAAAAAATATATGGAAAAAAAGAAATACTTTCATATGGGAACTTAAAGTTGGAAAATAAAAGTTATGTTCACAACATATTTAAAGAATGCAATAATTAAAATAGAAGATTTAAAGGAAAAAAATGTATATCATTTTAACTTTATTCCTTTACTTAAGGTTTTTAAATTTTATTGTAAAGGTGATTCACAGAGGGGTTACAGTTACATAAATATGCTAATTAGTACATTTCCTTATTTAACACTGTTTTATTTATTGTATTTTATTGTCAGGCTAATGTATAGAGGAGTTACAGTTACATTCATCTGGTAGTGGGCACATTAGTTCTTGAATATTAATATCCCTTCTCATGTTTTTGTCCCCATTTCTCTCTTCCAACCTCCTCCCAATCATCTTGATTTTCCCCTCTCCCCTTCCCTATTTCAAATAAGCAAATAAACACACACACACACATATGTATGTGTATATATATATATATATATTATGCCAGGTAACAAAGTTAGATACAGTAACCACACAAGATTAACCATAAGGGGCAAAGAGAGAAAAGAAATGTTACCCCCTTCCTCATTTTCCCCCAATTTTTGCCTCAACATAGTGTCTAGTGAGTATCATTGATGAATGGGTTAGTACAGAAAGAAAGTAATGTCAAATTCCATCCCAGGAGCTAAGGGGTTTTGTTACTATTAAGCCTAAGATATATATATATATATATATATATGCATATCCATGGAGCACCCTTTTAGTAGTCTTTCATTTTTGAGCCACAGCTGCTATGGATACATCTGTTTTCATATTTATTGAACTGGAGAAATTTCACTGAAAAATACATAGCTTCTTTAGTTGTCTCATGACTATAAAGATTCATCTCTAATACAGCCTCTGAATCAAGTCATTGTGCTTGAGCTGGTATTATGGGGCTTGAATATGCATGTTACAAACAACCAGCAGTATGACTCTCTAGAGGCTTCCTGTGTTTTAAATTTCACAACACTTTGTCTTTTGGTTTATAGATGCTGTCTTCCAGTCTTACAGCTAATAAGATTCCAGGTGCTCCCAGCTGGGTCTGCAGATGCCTGGAATTAGGACAGGTCAACAGCAAGAAGTGTGTGTGTGTGTGTGTGTGTGTGTGTGTGTGTGTGTGTGTGTATGTGTGTGTGTGTGATTTAAACCACTATTCTAGAGGAACATCTGAAGAGGTCATCTGAATTAGCAAAGAAGTGTATGCCAGAATCCCATGAATAAACCAGTACAGTGGAAATGGCTATGATTTGCTGCAGTCTTATTATTAGAGTCATTCTTCTTAATGGAATTGACTCACACTGAAAAAACTTTCTTGAATATGCCAAGTGCTGAATGAAACAGCACAGGGGATGACTCAACTTCTTCCACCTGCCCTTATTAGCTTCTGCTTCATTTGTCCTGTTAACCCTTTCATTTCTGGCATCCCTTCCCTCCCCTCCCCTTCCCTTTCCATTGTGTCATCTCCCCTAGCCTTGCCTCCTTTTCCTACCCTCCTCCTCTACTCTCTACTCCCTTCCCTCCCTTCTTTTTATTATCTTAACTTTTCAATGTTATGAAAAAACCCTGAAGTGCTGTGAACCGTAGCTTTACTCTAAAAGCTGTAGAAAAATTTAATCATTGAAAGTTAAGTTATCCATCTTATTTCAAAATGAATTATTTGTAGAGTTTTTGGTGGATTGGGGAAATATTCAGCAGATGTTGGGAAAGTATTATCTTTATATATCCTTTAGCTTGTTCAATTAATTTTCATGATGTCTCATTTTGATTTTTCATCCTCAATATATTAACAATTAAAACCTAAGTTCTTGTATACTGAGGGACAAATGAAGGTAGGGTTTTGAGTTCAAGGCAGGCAGGAAGGAGGATGTGGCTTGGGCCAGCAGAGTTCCACAGGAATTCCCAACTTTCCTCAAGTATCACATAACACCAGTGCTGAACCATAGGATTGCAGAAGACAAAATAGCAAGATTGGCTTTAGTGAATTTTACCCTTGGAAGGTAGAGATGATAAGGAAAAAGGCTATCAAATCACACGGAGAACAATGTATGTTTGGAGACTGCTTTACTTGGTTATACTTAATGTAAATAACCAAACAGAGATACAATCAGTTTCATGAACACCCTAGCAGTTTTCTGAAAGCAGAAATGTTGAACATGATAATTTTTGATACCTTAATGCCATCATTTGTCATCTGTTATCATTTCTCTCAAATGCGTAGGATTTCTTGAGTCTGGGAAACCTTTCTTGGGGAAACACACATGGGCATATCTGGCTATATGTGGGCATGCTACCTGTGGCTCCTCTGTCCCCTACCCATTTCAGCAAGAACAACTTTGTTCTTGAGCCATAAGAAGATATTTATCTACCTTTAAACCATCTCAGGACTACCCTCAGTACATTATACAATGAAATATTGCCTGAGTAGTTGTTATTTGGTATCATTCTAGGAATAGTAATGAGAAATAACTGTGTATATGCTCATCACAGAGCAGTCATCTTAGGCCAAAGACATGTCTGATTCTTTGTTGGGTAAATCCACAGATATGAACCTCTGGTAAATGGAAGAAGGGCAGAATGTATTTGTGTCAAGAGAGAAGATCGATGGCCTGTATTTCTCGTTGTCAATCAAGGGGAGCTGGAAATGAATATTACAGTCCATCTGGACTATGGTGGCAGTAATTAGAAATATGTTATGAAGAAGCTCATCTGGATACCTGTAATATGCTGCAAAGAAAATTAAAGGGAAACTTAGGGAAACTTCAAAACTATTTATAAAAATTCTAATAATTTTATTTGCATAAGAAGTTCATGTGCGATGCATAAAATATTTATTCTCTTGACTTATTAATAAACCATTTCCTTTTCATCTGCAACCAATTTGCCACTTCCACCTTAGGGAAAGAGAAAGAAAACTAGCCCAACTAGCAGGGTACACCAGAGATTATGACACAGGCAGAGGGAGACCTAGGAGACTGAGGGAGGAAGGGTAAACAAGCAAGTCTACATCAAGAATGAACTCCTTAGAGAGGGCTTAAACACAAATACAAAAGCAGAATGGCAGTTTTGTACATCACATTCAAGACTCAAGAGAAAAACAGAAAGGGACTTTATCACATATTCCTGAGATAACTGGCAGGAACAGAATTAGAAGAAGACCCTGAGGATTTGTCATGAATTACTCTTACATTGGGCTATCAAGCGAAAGGAACCAAATAATTCTCCCATACTGCTTGGAAGGGGTAAAGTTCGGCTTGGAGAAGAACTTGTGCCATGGCAGTGGCAAGGTCAATGTGACCTTGGAAACAGAACATCAGTTGGAACACTAGGGCCAAAGGTAAGAAGAAATTATCACCAGAATTTAAGCAGTTAGCTCACAAAGTGCATCTGTAGAGAGGAACAGGACTTTCTCTGCCCATTCAAGTAATTTCTCAGGGCAACAAGGCTGATTTACCAGTATACATAAAAATAATACAAATCAAGCAAAAACTATTCTTTCTTCCTGTCTACTGACTGGTACTTTTGTGATGAGATTTTAAAAGTCTTGGAGCTGAATAATACAGATGAACAAATGAAAATTTAATTACTACCATTTTAATTGTGTTTTCAGTGTAATGTACATAGAGGTATAGTTACTTTCATCATTTACATTACTTCTTGAACATTTTTGATACTCCTCATAGTTTTATCCCCTTTCTCCCCCCCACCCCTCCCAATCAAATTACTAGCATCTCAATTCAAAGGTATGTCTGTCTGTCTGTCCACCATCCTGCTTATCTATCTATCTGTCTATCTATCTATCTATCTATCTATCTATCTATCTATCTATCTATCTATCTATCTATCTACCTATCTATCTCTCTGGGTTCATGTGAATGGAGAGGAGAAATAAATGCACAAAAATATGAAGCTTATTATTTATAGATCTTTCTGTGTATTTCCTCTTAATTATGCCTGGTTTTGTCTTGTTTTTCCCTGGTTCTGTATGCAAAATGCACATTGTCAGGCTAAATTAAAGTAGCAATGAACACTCAGGAATTTCAGTGGCTTAACACAAAGATAATTCCCCTCATGCTCTACTGCTTCTGAGTGGGCAGCAGGGCTCTGCTCACAGACGCTCGGTTCATGATTCCTGTGAAAAGCAAGCTCGATATCAACATCAACATGTAAGTGCTGGTTTTCAGGTTCTGCCTCCCACATTTTCATGAAGGGCTCCACACAGCCCCACAGGAAGTCAGGAAACACATCTGTAGAGTGCAACCCTACAGAGCACAATTGCTATCACAGTTTCTGTTTCTTTTAAATCCGGAGAAGGGCTGTATAACATTTTTAAAGTTACATTTTGTATGAAACCATTTTCAAATTATTTTTAGTGTATTTTATTGTCAGGATAAGGTATAGAGGGGTTATAGTTGCATTCATCAGGTAGTGGGTACATTACTTCTTGAATCTTGATACCCCTTCTCATGTTATTCTCTCCCTTTCCCTCCTTCTTCCCCATCACAGTCATCTTATTTTCCCCTTTCCTTCCTTAACTCAAATAAACTAATAAGTATATATACAATATATCAGGTAACAAAGTCAGACACAGCAATTGATATTAACCATAAGTGGAATAAAAAGAGAAAAGAAATAACTTCACATAGTACATTAAGAACAATAATCACAAAGGTAAACCTCTTGTTTCCATAACCTGTAGTTCAATTCATTAATCTCATTCTTTATGACATAGTACATAGATTCTGAGCTAAGCTATTGCGATCCTCTGTTACGAGAATCCTAGATATGTACTAATTATTACAAACGAGGGACACCATGGAGGGAAACTATGGTCCTTTGGGTCTGGTTTACTTCAATTAATATGATTTTTTCCAAGTCTTTCCATTTCCTTATGAATGGGGTAAGGTCATTCTTTCTAAAAGCAGCATAAAATTCCATTGTGTATAAGTACCACTTCATATCTAAAATATACCTACAGCTCAAAAAATTGAATCACTCAGAAACAAATCCTCCAAGAAACATCCATCCCACTAAAAGGTGGGCTAAAGACTTAAAAGAGATTTCTCTGAAGAGGAAATAAAAATGTCCCATAGACACAAGAAATACAAGAAATGTAAATCAAAACAACTAAGAGATTCCATCTCACTCCAGTTAGAATGGCCATTATCAAGAAATCTAATAACAGATGCTGACAGAAATGTGGCCAGGAGGGAAAGAATGCTACACTAAACTGTTTGTGGGAGTGTAAACTCGTTCAACCACTCTGGACAGCAGCATGGCGATTCCTAAAAAGACTAAACATAGAGCTCCCCTATGACCCAGCAATTCCACTCCTTGGCATTTATCCAAATGTCCAGAAACAAGGACATACAAAAACCCACTAGCACAACGATGTTCATTGCAGCACTATTTACCATAGCTAAGATGTGGAACCAACCCAGATGCCCTTTAGCAGATGAATGGATGAAGGAGATGTGCTACTTGTACACGATGGAATTCTATGCTGCTGTCAAATTCTTTAATGAAGTAAATTTTTAAATAAATCATGGCATTCCACTTCTACACTAAGACATGTTAAGGATGTTATAAGTAAAGATAGAAAATCTAAATGATATTTTAGCATATTTCATCATAATTCTCAGGTTCTTGTTGGCCCCTTATATGCAAGTTTCACCATTTTTACTCTTCATTTTATGTATTCATATTTTATCTGGGCTTGATCTGTATTCATATTGTTAATTTTGATCTGTTTCCTGACCTCCATGTTTTGTCATTCTTTTGTTGCTTTAAACAAATGAAGTTTTTAATTTTGGGCCATTTTTGTTCTTTCTGATGAGTGTATTTCCTTATTTATTCATTGTTAAATAATTGTGCAAATGCTGATATTCATAATATGAACAGGAACAGATGCTGTTGGGGATTTGAAGGAACAGGAACTCTTACACTGTTGGTGGCAATATAAACTGGTGCAACCAGGGAGGATGGCTGTTTGGAAATTCTTCAAAAACTAACTTTTACCCCTAAATTACAATACAATATACAGTGAAGACACTTGCACACTTACGGTCCTCTTTTTCTTAAGTAAATTTTCAAGTCCTAGAACTATTCATAGGATGTCATCTTGCATTTCAAATTCCTTTATCTTACATCTTTTTCAAACTCTGCGTTCCAGTGATATGTTATTCATTGTACTTTATATTCTTCCATATCAAGTTGTTTTGTTCTTACAGATAGCTGGCCATATTTTTATTAATCTGTTAGGAAAGTAAGATAGCTTGTGGAAATTATTGTGTGCTGCCTTGGATTAAATTATTTTCAGCAGTGCATTGATCTTTCCCTTTGCCTATTTCATAGATCTTTGTTCCATTCCTTTCAAGATTATTATTATCTCTGAGCAGATATGGAGATTTCTTCTTTTCATTTTCTGCCACTGCACTCCTTTTGAATGATACACTAGTTTAAGGGAACTACTCTCTCTACGGCTGTGTGTGGCTGACATGACAGCTCTATAACGAGATGTTTTTCCCCTCATCTCCAAAGTTCAGCCAAAGAGACACACAGTATTGAACTTCCATAGAAACCCAGTTCCCAGTCTTTCCTTTTACCAAATACCAATGGTGGACAAGCATTCCTGGAGGCATCACTGTTTTACTGTATTATATAGATGACTCTCCTTAAGTGTGTGCTATTTTTAGTAATTATGAAAAGAGACCCTCGTGATGGAGATGACCAGGAAATGCTCCTAGCATTGCTGACCATGGAAACAAATTTTCCCTTCTCTCTGTTGCATCAGGCTTCTCTCACAAAGTTGGCTTAAAGATCATTTTCTGTTTTTTGTGATTTTGAGATAGGTGAGATTTTGTTTGCATTGATTTCAATGCATCAGCCTTAACTTTAATAAAATATATATGTAGCATATTCTTCATTAAACTGAATTATTTGTAACTGTGCTTATCTTGGCTTTAATAAGAATGTTTAATAAAAGTGTCTATTTTTAAACAAAGTTCAAAAGTTGACAGTGTGTTTTGTTGATGATTAATTGAAAGATAAAATAATTAAATGGGCTGTTCTCTATAACTTTATCCAGGACAAAATAAAGCCATCTCAATATACTTGGCACAAAATATGTTATTGGTTTAATGATAACTGAATTTCTTTCTCAAGAGTTGACATTCTTCACACATTCTTTCTAAGTCATGCTGAGAGCACATCCAATACTAAAAGATGGTTAAAATGCTTACAGAAAATGGGGAATGAAAACCTTGCCATTATTTCAAAAGGAGGGGGAAGATAAATGAAACATAAGCTGTTAGAAGTTGTCCTTATTTGCCATAAATACGTGAGCTCAAAAGCAGCTGTTTCATTATTGGCTCTGGGTGCATCTTCTTTTGTTGTCTCACAGATGAATTGATTTAAAAATTCACCTTGAGAACCAGGTTTGAGGATACCCAGAGGAAACCAGTTAATGCATGAACAACTTCACAGCCCACGGACCAGAACAAGGATGAACCAGGAACTAGATGATGTCACTAGGTGCTGTAATTTGTTTCCATATGTGCTGCCTCTTTGTCCCCAAACCTCAGTCTCCCTGCCATTCTTTCTGTCAACTGCATATAACCAAGGGCAGGTGATGGGCTGTGAGCTGTCATCTTTGCTCTGGTGCAAAGGACTTGTGGCCCTCTTTGTGGAACAGCAAGGGAGACTGAAAGAATAATAAATTGTTTCCTATCAAGATTCAAAAAGAGGGACAAATGGGTGTCAGAAAGAATGGTGGAGGGAAGATACATCTGTTCCAGAGCTATACCCCTCAGCATCACTAGAATGATTTCATCAATATATCGTTTCTTGGCTGGGAGTTTGATATAGTGATAGAGTGCTTGCCTAGCATGCATGAAGACCCGGGTTCAATTCCTATGTACTGCCTACATAGAAAAAGTGGAAGTGGTGTTGTGGCTCAAGTGGTAGAACTCTAGCCTTGAGAAAGCCCAAGGACAGTGAGCCCCTGAGTTTAAGCCCCAGACCTGGAATATGCATGTACCATTTCTTTGTCCAAAGATAGCTCTTTACATTTTACCTGTGTCTGCCTGCTCTGCTTTTCTAAGCTGTTGGGTATCTGTATAACTTTGTAAGGCTGCTTAGAAAAGTCTTCAAATGGCCTAAAATCACTTATTATAGTGATAACATAATGATGTACAACATAACATTATTAAAATAAATTTAATGTAAATGACAGCAATGTTGCATAATATTTAGAGATATAAAAGTAACAAACAAGTAGATTATATATTATAAGTTACACATGAGGTTGAAGCAATGGAATTTGCATTTTTATTGTGGTTGTTTTATGGATATGTAGGATAGTTTCCATAGGCCTCAATGTTATACCTCTTCCCTGGGGCTTTCTATTGTAAAGTTTCTTCTGTTCATATCTTCAGGCTTACCAGGCTGTTTAGCAGCTTTATGATGCTCCAAATTGCAGATACACTTATTGACAATGAAAGTTTTTTCCCACTTGGGAAAAATTTAAACTCATATTAAGACACTTGTCTCACAAAGATTCATTCTAATTCTAATTCCGGTTTTTAATAAACTACACATATTACTTCCAATTACATAATTTAATTTTTCTAGAAATAGCTTTCAAAATCATGATTGTTTCTGAAAAGAATATCACACACTGAACTCTGGTCTTAGTGAATCAGCAAAAATTAAAATAATCTTCAGTCAGACTTACATAAATCTAAGATGTTTTCCCCCAAATTTATGGTACCTAAGATATTATAGAGATTCAAAAGTTCCCTTGATTTTTTGCAACAACATTTAATTAGCTTTGCTGCCTTAAGAATTGGACTCCTGTTTTGTCAAGAATCCTTTCATGTAAATGATTTTTGTACTCTATGAAATAAAATGACAATACCGCTACCGCTGAATTTATAAATAAGCAGAATAGACATTTCCCCTCTGGCTTAATTAGATGATAAAATTTATTCAAAGCATTTTATCCGTGACTAATATTAAATTGATATCTGGGTAACAATGAAGTAGCAAAATGATTCGTATTAAGATATAAATTCCATCTTCCTACTACAATTTTGGATAGTACACAAGCAAATGGCTTGGACAATATCAATATATGTATGACAAGAATATGTGGACAGAAAGGCCTTTTTGGCTGTTGCCAATATTTATTAATTTGTTGCTTTGTATATTCTTAATTATGATTATAAACACATGGAGTAGAAAGTACTCTCTCTAGAAAACCTGGTTAAACTTAAAAAGTTTTAACTTTTATATTAGTAAAGGGAAGTGCAAATTCCAATACTGATCAACCAAATATATTTTAAAATATACATCGATAAATTCTCAAACTATATTCTGTAGCAATATTTATTTAGTTTTGCTGGTCCTGGAGTTTGAACTCAATGTTAGGGTATTCTCTCTGAGCTTCTATGCTTCTAGCTAAGTGGTCTATATCTTGAGCCACAATTCCACTTCTGATTTTAGTTTTGGTGATTAATTGGAAATAAGAATCTTTAGGGACTTTTCTGTCCAGGCTTGCTTCAAACCATGCTCCATAGCTCTTGACTTCCTGAGTATCAAGGATTTTAGATGAAAGCCATTGGTGCTTGATCAATATTTAAAATTTTTAAAAATCACATTGTAATGAGAAGAAGAAAAGGATCTCAGACTAGAAATAAAGTTTCTTTCTATTCACAATCCATTTATTATTATCAAACAAGATAGCTGGGACTTTCAAGTAAAAGGGTCAATAAAAATTCCCTCTAATCATGATGTAAGGAACCATTTGCTTCCATTTCCTAGGAAGCATTTCCTTCTCTTTACATGTGATAAAAGTGCCGACTCAATAAAACCAATTGATTATTAATTTAGAAAATGTTCTTACTTAATGGTATACATTGTTAACATATAGACCAGATGTTCAGGAAACATATGTATCATCCTTTAAAGGGAATGTAGCTACTTCCATACCATAACTTAGAGGGGGAATGCTAAAAGTTGATGGAGGTCCAGAATTAACTCAGGTATTCAGGGGCTTCCATTATTACATCTCCAAAGTTTACTTTCCAGCTTATACCAAGCAATGTGCAAATGCAGCTGTTAGGAAATCAGAGTCCACAGTATAACCATTAGGAAAGGCCATTAGCTTGTACTTTGCTGAAGATATTTGTTTCAAGAATCCCATTGAGATTTGATCTTATCCCAGTCTAAATGTCCAGTATCATAAACAAACATGGAAACAATGCTGATCAGAAGAGAATTTTAATACTCTGTTATTGGAAAGATGAATTAGTGAAACCACTATGAAAAGCAGAATGGGTATTCTTAAATGATTTAAAAACATACCTTCTGTATAATCCGGTATTACTACACTAGGCATATAAGGAAGGAATATATCAAGATGCAGCAGACATACTTATATACCCAATCTATTCCACAATAACAAAACTATGAAAGCATCTCAGATGCTGTACAACTGATAAATAGACCATTTAAGACCATATTGGGATATATATTTAGATATAAAAGAAACAAAACCATATCATCTACAGGGAAATGAATGAAACTGGAGATCATAATGTCAGGTGAAGTAAACCAGAGTCAGAAAGCCAGTATCTTACATTTTGTCTCAGATGTAGAAGCTAAATGTAAAAGATATACATACATGTACAAAATGAGAGAGCAAGCGAGAGGAAGTAATGAGACAAAGAGAGAGAAAAAAAGAGGAAGTACTGAGACAGAGAGAGAGAGAGAAAAAGAGAGAGAGGAAGTAATGAGACAGAGAGAGAGAAAGGGAGGGAGAGAGAGAGAGAGAGAGAGAGAGAGAGAGAGAGAGAGAGAGAGAGAGAGAGAGAGAGAGAGAGAGAGAGAGAGATGCAACAGTGAATGTCAGAGGGTAAATAATACCCAAATACATTCTGTCTATGTATAAATTTGGTGTAAGTAAACTCAGTTAGGGTAGAGAGGATGGAAAAAGAGGATGAAAGAAGATGGTATTCTGACTAGTATAATATATGCATGTGTTAAAAAGCTTAATAAAACCCTCTCGAAAAATCAAAACAATAATGAATGAAAGAAATATAAATCAGGTCTGTTTAGGACAAGGCATTGGTGAGAGTGGGAGAGTGAATCTAGGATATGAAAATGATTAAAATATTTTATAAGCATTATACAAGTATAACAACAAAACCTGCAACACTTCCATTAGTAGTGATGGAAAAATGAAGGAGAGTGATGAAGGGATGAGTGATCAGATTACATTGCAAGTGCACATAGAAATGTCTCAGTGAAACCCTAGATAAAACTACAACCACTATGTGCTAATACAAATGTTCAAAACATCCTGAGAACCAGTAGAAAATATCAACAGGGCTGTCTATAAAAGTTTTATACAAGAAACTTATTTCTTACTGTCTTTAGATCACTTTTCCCTTCCAAAATTTAGTTCCTATAGATGCCTTGCTACAAAAATAACCTAACCTCTCAATGCTTCAAATTTGTAATTATTTCTTTTCAGACACTGTTTCAGATTTATGTGCATCCTCTAATTCTTGTTTTAAAAGGTAATACCTAACCAATGTTCTGCCACTGTATTGGATAATTTAAATATTTTATTTTAGGTGGTAAGTCGGAATCCTCAGAGAGTTGCTCTTGTTTTTATGGCTAAAGAGTTTATTTATAACATTTATCCCTTCTTTCCTCCTTCCACACATTTCCAGGATAAATTTTACAGTGTTTTTTTCTTTCATGAATCTATACTTAGATAAAATTTTTCTGATCTTTTATTAAATTATTAGTCATTGAAATGTATACTCAGCAGTCTTTTCTAATTAATCATGTAAAGTTGAACATTTTTTTTCTAGATGTATATGTTTACTCATGTATGTTCTGCCTGCTGTGGTCTTTCCCATCTGAAAAGATGGAAAATTCAGTGTGATTTTCTCCAGGCTCTGATAAGAGAATGTTAATAATGATGAATGTTTTAATACTGCTGATGACATTGATGACAAATATCATATTTTCCATTCTTCCTTTCTTTTCTCTCCCTCTGTTATATGGACCATACCTAGAAAAACTTCAGTTGCCAAGATTAACTAAACATGCCTGGCTTCTCAGTAATAGGAATTATACACTCAGAATGACCCAGTATTTACTGAAGGTGTGAATAGTGGATAAATGTGTTATGGACAGTGGGTCTATTGAGCAAAGTTTTGAACCATGTACAAAACACGCTTAAAACATCTAAAGTTCTGAGTGCTTTTGTCTTCCATAAGATTCATTACCAGAGTGAAAATGTGTTTGTCAGTCTACAAGTAAACCCACTAGGTAGTAAGCAATGGGCTACAAATGAACTAAATGAAGTATAATAGATTCTAGGGAGCATGCAAATAGTTTAATTCTTTAAAAAGAAATAAGTCAAAGGCCAATAAATAAGTCCAGGAAATGGGTGCTTATAAGAGCAGAGAGTGAACGATGGAAAGCAGCATGGAGATTCCTCAAAACACAAACATAGTGCTCCCCTATGACCAGCAATTCCAACCCTTGGCATTTACCCAAATGCCCAGAAACAAGGACATACTAAAGCCACTAGCACAACAATGTTCATTGCAGCACTATTTACCAACCCAGATGCCCCTCAGTAGATGATTGGATCAAGTTGTATTTATACACAATGGAATGCTATGCTGCCATCAGAAAGAATGGCATTGCCCCATTTGTAAGGAAATGGAAAAATCTGGAAAAATTCATATTAAGTAAGGTAAGCCAGACTCAAAGGAACATAGGCTCAATGATTTCCCTCATTTGTAATAATTAATATACATCTAGGATTCTCCTAGCAGAGGATTATAATAGCTTAAAACCTAGGTACATAAGGTCATATAGGATGAGACTAAAAGAAAGGAACTCTAGGATATGGATACAAAAGCTTTATCTTATGTGATTGTTGTTCTTAATGTACTATGTTAGTTTTCTTCTCTTTTTTTTGTCCTTTTGGATAATCTCATTTGTTACAGTATCTGATTTTGTTACTTGGTATATTGTATGTACATTTATTTGTTTATTTGAAATAGGAAAGGGAAGTGGGAAAAGCAAGATTATCGGGAGGGGCTGGGGGAGGAAAATGGGGACAAAAACATGAGAAAGGGTATCAATGTGTGAGAAGTAATGCAACTACTACCTGGCAAATATAACGGTAACCCCTCTACACATTACCCCAACAATAAAAATAAATAAATAAAAATTTCAAAAAGAAAAAAAAGATTCATTACCAGTCCCTGAACCATATGAAATGGCCCCCATTCTGCCATAATACCAGCATGTTCATAAAATGGGTCCAAACATTGACACAGGACTCTAGTTGTTAGAAGGAAACATAGAACTGAATAACTTATAAGTTACTACAATAACTGAACATGCTCTGATGCAGTTTGAAGCTGGACATTTGTCCTAGTGTCTGATGTATATGCACTGCCTTTTAGGATCTCTGTTATGCTTTTACTAACCTTGGTTTTGCTTCCTGTACATCATAAAAGTAGAAAATCCTATGTCATGTCTGACATTTCCATCAATCTCAATATACTCTGGTTAAGAGATTGGCATCTTCAGATTATAGACCCCAAGTATGCCACATCTGATTTTACTTTTATTTGTGGAGAGATGCATCAAGATAAAACCCATTCGCCTACATTTCTTTTTTCAGGAATATGGATTTCAAAGACACTAGTCTTGTTCATGTTCATTGCAATGTTTGAGTTTTCACCAGGCCTTCTTTCTCTCTGCGTACTGCAAACCCGTGCTGAATATCTGCTAGAGGCAACTAGCAGAAATCTATTTAGAAATCTGTTCTCTGCTTTTCTTTTTTCCTGGGGCTAGTGACTATGTACAGTGGATCATTAATAGCAGACATAGACGTGGGCATACAAGCTTATGCTTCAAAGAGCATCAGTCCATTAATTTCCTGATGATTTCCCAAGGCTACCTACAGGTCCCTGTGGCTGTTCAGTAGATATTTCATTTTCCTTCAGTCTGCTAGGTTGACACTTTTGTGTAGTAGCTAGCTATCATATAGACTTCACCTTTGGATTTTCTCTGTACTGCTTTTGTTTTTTCAATTGACTTGATGGTATCTTACCATCTCATTGATGTATTTGGAAGTGCTTGCCTTAAAGGTGATGTTCATTCTTATTGTTCAATGCTTGTATAATGGTTATGAAAAACTGGCTACTTAAAATTGACCAGTTTTCTTGAACATAAAGGGGAGTGCTGAGAAACTCAAATTATACTCTATCTCACAACACTGATATGTATTGACTCAGTGGTAACATCAGGGAAATACTTGGTTCATGGAGAATGGATCAAGTCATGAAATTCAAACACAAACAATAGAAGGAAAATGGAATTTTAGACCACAGTCCCAAACTGACCACATCCCATAAGTCAATAAAGAGACTTGGAAAAGGGAAGAAGGAGACATGACACTGTCATGCCATAGATAGCATTTCAGCCTTTCTTCAGCCATCTTTGGTGTATAGATTCAAACTTTAGGTTTTATAGAAGAGATAATAATACAAGACAGGGTCTAGTGACATGGGGAAAACAAAGAAATATTTTATGCCATTGAATTTTTCCATATCCATAAAAATCACTCATTTATTTTACTTCTGTGGTAAATTGTGGCACTAGTTCAGTGGCAGTAGTTTATTTACTTATCAACTATAGATCTCCTGTGACCATATACAATGCAATCAAGGCTGTGCCCAGCCCCGCTTTTCCTGGCCTTCTGTACTGGGATGCCTTTGGACCAAGTTTATTTCAGAGGTTCTCTCTTAACACCAGTACAACCTCTATTACCTATTCCTCAGCTGCACAGAACTGTTCTCTCTACATATGTCACAATAAGTACACTTTTCAGTGTGAAGGAACTTTTATACTCCTGATAAATATAAGCAATCTTGCATAATTACTACTTGGATATAAATGCCTGATTTGATTCAATTCTCCCTTTGCTCAAGATAGATTAAATGGTCAGTTGCTTTTTCCCTAGTCCAGTTTTCACTCATCACTGGAAAAGGGAGTTGTTTAATAGTAAACATTGGAGCCACAAATCCCAGGGCATTGCTCCTCCCTCAGCTGCCATCTATTCCTGAGAACAGATCCCGGGGCTGCTCAGATTCACAGAGAATGGATTCGAGTTTGTCTAGCAAGAGGGGAAAGGGTAAATTTTTTCATCACTATTTTTTCCATTACAGGGATCATACTGGACCTTGTAATAAATCTCCCTTGAATTTATCTATGAATGAAGAAATAAGCATGACTATATACACCTAGATGATGTTTTTACTGCTTCACAGTACTCAGTTTTCAAGATTTGGGTCACCGCTCTGGGAAGACATTTTTTTTCTCTTTTTAATACCCTTATCTGAATACATGAATTTCACCTTGTTTTAAATGCAAGTTAGAAAATTTTCACACTCGCTCAGCATCACACTTGTGAATTGTTTTCAATTCTTTGTTCAAAAACAAGCTAGTTTTTCTTCATTATTTCCAAGGGACTACTACTGTATTTCATTAGCTCTCAATACACAATTAGGGAATTGTTCATGGTTAAATTGAAATGTGGATTAATAATGATGGCTTTGTAATTTTGACAAAATAAATTTTACTCACGAGCAAAATGTACTTCGATATTTATTGATAAGTCATATTTTTGTATTTTTTCTAACGTATTAAATGTAAGACATTTTAAAACTACAAAAAGAAGGAGAGGAAGGGCGATAATTTGAATATTCGGGTAACTATAGTTAAATTCTGATGGACACATCTTTCATTCTATATTTATAAATGCATACCTTACCATAGGTAAAGTACATATTTTGTTCCCACATTAGGAAACAAATTAACAACATTAATATTCTTTCTTTTTAAAAGCTAAGAAAACCAAGATAACTTTTGTTACCAAAATCACTTCTTAGTTTCATAGCTACAGCCTATTTTATTATGAAAAAACTTAAATTTTAGCCAGATATGATAGTAGTCAACTGCAATCCCAGTTATTCAGGCAGTAGATAGGAAAGTCATATTCTGAGGACAGCCTAGCAAAAGTTGGAAGACAGTATCCAAAATTTAACAGCAAAAAATGAGCTAGAATTGTGATTGACATGTTAAGAGTAAAGCATGAGGAACCAAGCTCAAGCCCCAGTACCGAAAAAGTTGGGGGAAGTATGCCTTCTGATATTTTTTACTATGATTTGTGGGAAAACACACATTAAGGAAGTTATATGCCTAATCTGTAGCATGAAATATTCTTAAATCCTAAAATTAAATGTATGTTCTTATATTACAGAATTTTTATCCATAGAACCTTGTAGACTATTTGAAATATTTTATATAATATTAAAATGAATATTGGTAGTATGATATGTTAGTTCAGTCTTCCTATGTCAGCTACTCCAGAAAAAGATGCTGGAGGGCAAGGAGCTCAATGTTAGCTTGGGCAGGAAGCAAGATCTTATCTTGAATGCAAAGTATAAGTGCTCAAGTGGGAGAGCACTGGCTTAGCATGCAGAAGACCATGAATTAAATCCCCAGAATTGCAAAAGTAAATTAATGAAAACTGTCCATTTATATGTTAACTGGAAAGCTCTTTGTGCAAATGCTTCAAGTCTAAAATTATGAAAAAAATCCCTACTACATAACCAAAAGAATCACTTACTACTCTACTAGTATATATATATATATATATACTATATGTATACCATACTATATATAGACTATATGTATACATATAGTATACATATTACCATGTGGTTTATATGTTATTGTATAATAATAAAAATTATTATTATCATTATAAATTATATAGAATTGGATGACAGAGAAAAAGCAAAGCCTATATTAGTGGAATGTGAATATTTCAAGTATCTATTTTATGACATAAGTAAGTAGTCCTCAGCAGTATCAATTTTGTTATAATTTTTCCAACATTTCTTGCTTTGTGATGCATTTATGTTGACATGTTTATGTTACTTCCCTTAATTTTATCCATGAATTTTTGGGGTATTTGAACGCATTGCCTTTTGCATATTTGACCTGGACTTACAGCTTGATACACACCCCTTTTTGTGTTGTTGGTCATGGGGCTTGAGCTTGGCCTGGGCACTGTCCCTGAGCTCTTCAGCTCAAGACTACCACCCTACCATTGAGCCAAGCCCCACTTCCCATTTTCTAGAGGTTAACTGGAGATAAAAGTCTCAGATCCTTTTGTGCCTGGGCTGGCTTTGAACCTTGATCCTCAAAACTCAATCCCCTGATTAGCTAGAATTAGAGGTGTGAGCTACCATGCCCTGCTACCCAGCCCTTTTTAAAAATAGTGTTTTTAGCACAGTATCTTGCTGACTATTATAGGCTTGTTATCAGCTTAATGATCTCTGCATCTCAATGAACACATAATTTATAATAAATAAATGAAGATTCATCTATCTGAATTAATAAATTCAGATATAATAATGGGCTTAGAAATAAGCGAGTAACACAATTATGGAACTGTAGTATAGAACGTATATAAATTTTATAAAAATGATGAAAAAATTTTACTTAGTATCTTGAGTCACATTACATAAAAACATGTTGATATCTCCAAAATATCTAAAAGAAGTAATTTGTGGTTGATTTGGAGCATAATTGTAGTGAAGTCAAATAAAACTTATAAATGAGTGTGTTACTTATCCCTAAAAGATGATGTAATATCTATGATGCTCAATGTAATATTGATGATTTTATACTTTGTTGCTTATATTCAAAATAATATTTTAAGCTAATCCATGGTTTTAACTTATCCACAGTTTGTTCATTCTTTCTGGAATGTATAGCATTCCAATTTATAAATGATGTCACCTACTTTTTTCTGTTTACCTGTTTGACCCTACAGTACAACATGGTGATGTGAAAAGTTTTGAGTATATGAATTTAAATATATAACAAGCTGTGCTTTAATATTTATATAAATCTAATCTTTCCACTGAAATGTGTCTTTCTTTAGAAGATACTTTTCCCAAAATACTTATCAAATTTAATTTCCCACAGCAAATTTAATTCACAGCAATCTGTGAATGTTATGATGTTAGCCATATTACATACATACCATTGAATACTAAATTTGTGTTTTTGCTTATAAAAATTTTTTTATGGGCCAGGAGTTTGGCCTAGTGGTAGAGTGCCTGCCTAGCATGCATGAAGAGCCAGGTTTGATTCCTCAGTACCACATACATAGAAAAAGGTTGGAAGTGGTGCTGTGGCTCAAGTGGCAGAGTGCCAGCCTTGAGAAAAGCCCAAGGACAGTGCTCAGGCCCTGAGCTCAAGCCCAGGACTGGCAAAAAAAAATCTTTTATAATTTGTGTGTATGCCAGTTCTGGAGCTTGAATTCAAGACCTGGGCGCTGTCACTCAGCTTTTTCTGTTAAAAGTTGACACTCAACCACTTGGGCCACAGCTCTAATTTTGGATTGTTTTTTTGATAGTTAATTGGAGATGAGTCCCATGGACATTTCTGTCTGGACTGGTTTTGAACTATAATATTCAGATTTCAGCCTCCTGAGTAGCTATGAAAACAAACGTGAGCCATCAGTGCCCAGCTATGCTTTATAATTTTTATGCAGTGCTCAGCTATGCTTTATAATTTTTATGAAGTGACTATTTCAACAGTTTAGTCAAACTTTTATTTGGTTTTCTACTTTTTAATTATTTGTGCATTTTTGTTATATATTTTGAATATACATATAAAGTTATTTACCTTATTCTATATCTTAATTTTGGCTGAATTTCTTAGCAATAGATTCTTTTGAAGACAAAAAAATCCCTTGTTTGAATGTGATCTTTTTGTCATTTACCTTATTGTCACCATCTTTAGTGTCCTTTGGAAGATATCCTTTTTCCATCATGAGGTCATGAAGATTAATTGTGTTATTTCTTTTAAACTTTATTTTGCCTTGCCATTTATATGCACCATCAGCCATGTGTAGATTTATGGATACAATGCAAGTTAGATGCAGAGTTTTTCTTTTGTTTATGGGCTCCATGCACTCTTCTCAGAGCATGTTTGCGACAATGAATCACAAAACAGACCTGGGGGCTACCAGAGCATTCTTTGTAGATTTTCACTAGTGCTTCAAATGTGAAGCGCAAATTACAAATACTTCTGAGCTTCATATTAACTCACTTGAAACAAAATAACTGTTGTCAAAATTTCACCTTGATTTTTTTTCTTTGCTTTGCTTATGAATTCTATTTCACATTTCATGGGTTTGTCTATTTTGGAGCATTTCTATTCTGTTTTCATTACTAGCGAAATATAAGAGTTGATGATTTGTTTTATTAAGTCTGTTTCCTTCTGTTAACTTGATTATCTCCACTATTTTTTATTATTATTGTTATTGTTATTTTATTGTGTGTGTGTGTGTGTGTGTGAGTGTGTGTGTGTGTGCTCGCGCGTGCATGTTTGTGTTGCTATTGGGATTGATTTCTTCATGACCTTGCCCTATCATTTGTCTTTTTTACTCAAGACTGGCTTTCTACAATTTGCTCCACACTCAGCTTTTTTGGTGACTTATTGGAGGAAAAGAGTCTCAAGGATTTTCCTGCCTGACTTGGGTTCAAACTGTTATCTTCAGATCTCTCCTCCTGAGTAGCTAGTATTATATATTCATCCATAGTCAGTATTTTTAATTCTTTATAAATCTGTATTCATTTATAGGTAGCTTGTGAGCCGGGCATTGGTAGCTCATGTCTGTAATCCTAAATATTCAGGAGGAGTATTGAACCTGAGGATTGAGGTTCAAAGCTAATTCAGGCAGATAAATCCCTAAGATTCTTGTCTCCAGTTAATAACCAAAAAGCCACACATGCATTCATGGCTTGAATGGTAACCTTGAGTGAAGATGCTAAGCAAGAGTTTCAGGCCCTGAGTTCAAGCACCAATACTAGCACAGAATTAAGTATTTTATTTAGACCTTTCTCCACCCCTGCTCAGCTCCTGATCCTGTCCCCAGATGCGGACACATTTTGTTCACCTAACCGGTTCAATATCCATTCTCACTTGGGGAATCAGACACTTCAGAGATTAGTGAGGTAAATGTCCCAGACACTCCTCCTCTTGCTTTTTTTTTTCCAGTCCTCGACTTAAGCTCAGGGCCTGAGCACTGTTCCTTGGATTTTTCTCAAGGCTAGAGCTCTATCACTTGAACCTCAGCACCACTTCTGGCTTTTTCTAAGTATGTGGTACCGAGGAATCAAACCCGAGTCTTCATGCATGCTAGGCAAGCACTCCACCACTGGGCCAAACTCCCGGCTTCGCTTTTGATTTTTAGATAGAGTTTTATGCTACTGCCCAAGTCATCCTCATACCATATTCTTCCTGTGCTCACCTGTGGAAAGTTAGCAGCATTTCCAAAAAAGCTCCATCTGTTCACCTCACTTCAGATGCCAAGCTGAAAGACTGGGCATCTGTGGTTCTCATATATTTGATTGATACCAATCAGGCATTCCTATAAGCTCTTATTTTCCTTCTTTCTTACTTCCTACAATTTACTGAAACAAAACTCACAGAGCTCAGAGAAATCATTTAATTATTCTTACTGATTTCAAAACGTGTTGCAAATGAAGAGATCACAAATGAAGAGGTACCAAGAGAGATTTAAAAGGGTCTAGAGGGAAATTAAGTTGGCAGACACATGGCAATTTCATGGAACTGAGGGAGAGCACATGGAGAGCAGCTAATTTTGAGGTTGTTGAGGGCAGAACATGCTGTGGTTTCCCAAACACACTATTAGAACCATATCTGCAAAATGTACATGAATAGTATTGTGAGAGAAACAGAGAGACCTCTTTAGCAAGTAGAGTGCCTCGCCTGTGCAGAAGGGATGGTGCTCAGCTGAAGACTGAAACTTCAAGACTGAGGTTGAGATTGAGGCAAAAGAAAAGAAAACCAAAATGCTACGAAACATGCTTTAGGATTCATCTGTGAAGAGAATTCTAATAAAAGTCAAACAGATCAAAACAAAAACAATATGAATAACTCCAGAAGATATTGAAGAGTGGGAGAGAGATAGAGAGAGACAGAGACAGAGACACAGAGAGAGAGACAGAGAGAGAGAAGAGAGAACACTACCACTTCACCTTGCCCATGAACATTGTACAGGTCTGCCTGAGTATTTTAAAATTTCAAAAGAAAGAATATAAGAGGTTAAAATTTACGACTAGTAAATTGGTCTTAGAGGTATAAATTCCAACACATAATTTTTTTAAACCAGTATGTAGATTAGACTAAAAATTTCAAAAGAAACATCGACAATAAACAAAATTGCTTACCAGATAGACTTAGTAGACAGAATATACTACCTAAGAACAACAAAAATATACATTCTTCTCAGTGTACCAAATAACTGTTCAAACAGATCATATTTTAGTACATAAGGCTAGCCATAGCAACTAAAAGAAATTGAAGTGGCATCCTGTATTTTGTCAGGCTACAACAGTATAAAACTAGAATCAACAGCAAGAGAAAGTACATGAAATATCTAAATCATGGACACTGAATGTTTCATATATATAAATATACATACATATATATATATATATATTACTTGGGTTTGATCTCAGGGCTTTATGAAAATGTTCTACCAGTTGAGGCATGCTTCCATTATTGAACACCTCAAGAATGTCAAGGATCTTTAAATGAATTAGAAAAAAAGATTAGCAAATTTCTTAAAAGCAAATGACAATCACAAACTCCCAAGACTATGAGAAAGATAAAATGAAAATAATTCTAAAAGGGAAATTTATAGCCATAAATACATAGCTCAAAAACAGAAACAACTTGCCAGGCACCGGTGGCTCATGCCTGTAATCCTAGTTACTCAGGAGGCTGAAATCTGAGGATCGAGGTTCAGAGCTAGCCTGGGCACAAAAGGACCTTATCTCCAATTAACCTCTGGAAAACAGAAAGTGGGGCTTAGCTCTGGGATAGGGCGCTAGCCTTGAGCTGAAGAGCTCAGGGACAGTGCCTAGGAGAGTTCAAACCCTGTGACCCAACAACAAAAAAAAGGAAAACAAAAACAAAAAACCCAGAAACAACTCAAAAATGAATAACCTAATTATATACCCCAAATTCTTAGAAATATAACAAGCCAAAATTTGTACAAGACAGTAATAAAGATCGCATTAATGAAACTAATGAAATTCAAACTAGAAGAACCACACAAGGGCTCATTGAAATAAGGAGTAAATTCTTTGAAAAAATAATGTACAAGATAGATAAACTGTTATCCAAAATAATGAAAAGTAAAAAAGAGAAAACCTAGATTAGTAAAATAAGAGCTAAAAATGCTGACACATTTATTCTTATGATAGGTATGGCAAAAGAATTACAGAGAGACTTCTCAGAGGAAGAAGTAAGAATAGCCAATAGACACATGAAGAAAGGTTCAACATTTCTGGCCATAAAAGAAATGCAAATCAAAACAACACTGATATTTTATCTCACCCCAGTTAGAATGGCAATTAACAAGAAGACTAACAATAATGAATGTTGGGGAGGTCGTGGCCAAAAGGGAACTCTACAACACTGGGTAGTATTGTAAACTTATTCAGTCACTCTGGAAAGCAGTATGGAGATTCCTCAAAAGACTAAACACAGAAGTTCCATGTGACACAGCAATTCCACTCCTGGGCATTTATCTAATAGAACACAAACAATGCCACACTAAAGATACCAGCATGACCTTGTTCATTGCATCACTGTGTACCAGAGCCAAGACATGGAATCAACCCACATGCCTCTCAATGGACAAATGGATTAAGAAAATGTATCTACGCACAATGGAACTCTAATTATCCTACAGAAAGACTGATGCTGCACCATCTGCCAGGAAATGGAAAGACTTGGAAAAAGTTGCATTAAGTGAAGAAAGCCAGATTCAGAGAAACATTGGTTGCATGATTTCCCTCATTTGTTGTAAGTAGAATGTACCTATAAATCTACAAGTAAACACACTGGATGTTAGAAGAAATAAAAAAGTACACTGAGACATGATAAATTTACAAATATCTAGTCATTCATACTGAATGAGGCCAAAGGAGGATGTTCTTAGGAAAGGATTCCAAATTATTTCTTATTTTTTCCAGCTTCCTACATATTATAGACTTCCATGTCATTACAATGATTCTTTTTAAAGTATTTTTTAATGTAGAAGAAAATTTCTGTACAATTTAAATCCAAAATTTTGTCTAACTTATAGTAGGCACTATCCTTGAATGTTAGGACAGATTAGAATATTAAATCGCAAAGGGCTATAGCTTTGAATCCCAACTGAGATTAAACCTTGAGTTCTAATTTAAATAAAAGTTGTATAATTTATAAAGACTAAGATACTACATACATTAAATACTGTGTTATTGATTGTTCAAACATCTAATACTATAAAAAGGACATTGTAGAAAACATTTATTTGAGCTTTTGCATTTGAATTTGTGGTAAGTTTTATTTATTCATTTCAGATATACTGTTATTCTAATAAATGCCTCCTAGCCTTGTGTACATGTCATTGAAATAAGATTTCCATCATGGATCACACCTCTCTCCCTCCCCCCCTCTCTCACACACACACACATACACACACACACACACACACACACACACACACACACATTCACCTTTTTATTCCAAAGTCAGCTTATATTTCCTTGAATTTTTCATTGTCTATTGAAGGTCAGAGTAATAAAGGAGTAAGTGATTATTTCTTAAATAGTTAATTCTATGTAATTAGTGGTTATCTTGGTCCAAGTTCTACAGGAAACAGTGCAAATTAAATGTGGTTGTTTTATCTGGAGTCACAGTTTTAGGGCTTAAGGATAAGGAAAAATGAGACTAACCAAGAGAAAAAGGAAAGCTATCCAGAATTTTCCATACTTTAACATTTGATTTCTGTGAGTTTTTCAGAAAGTCAGAGCTTTCTGTGCCCATGTTGTGGTGTGATATCTCTGAACTAAACGAATAGGTACAGGTGGCCAATGTATACTTTACCTACCCCATGATCTGGTGAGGGCTATATAACACTGGCCTAACAGAGGATTCTCTTGAAAGTTCCTAATGTGAGACAGCAGATGGACACCACCAAGCATCTGCAATAAAGAGACAGGCACCAAATCAAATGTAATTATTTTCACCTTAATGGGCACAAATAAAATGTCACTGTATGTAAATGCACTTTATGTGGACTGTATGTATTTGTAACAAACTGTGGAACATTTTTATTATTTCTGATGCAGGAAGCATTGAAGTCACAAAATTTCTGTTGATGAAAGGCATGTTTTACTTTTTCAAATAAAAGTTAATAAAATTCATATCAATAAAGACTGTCTATATGCAAATTGTTCTTTTCTGCTGTAGATATTCCTAGACACACAAATGTCTCAAGACTGAAATGATACTGTCAATCTCATAATTTTAATCATTTTATGAAATCAGATTAGAAGCTGTCAAAGTGGCTACTCGTGTAAGTTTTCAATTCACTATTTCTTTAACTTTTGATTCACATATATCATATGTCAAATATAATCAAGTAGGAAATTACTTTGTCAACTTCATGGCTGTCAGTCTTTTAAGTAGGAAGTATATTTCTCTGCTTTTGTTAGTGCTGTAAGCACTATTTTTGTGCCAGTTTTTGAAATTCTTGTTCATAATCTGAAATTAATGTTATTGGAGTTCCAACAAAATACATAACAATAATTTTGCTAGAATACACACTCAATATGTGCTTTTTGGGCTCTCTTCTCTCTCCAATTCCATCTTGGTTTCATTATCTTCTCCATTCTTTCCCTTCTATTTATCTTTTACCTTCGTGTTCCCTTGAACTTTTTTTCTTGACTGTCATTTACTTGGAAGGGTGAAATATTTTATAATTTGTGAAAAAATTTAATATGGAGCTGCTGGATGGAAAAGAGCAGAAGAGGGAGAATGTTTGGGAGAATAAAAATATACTGGTTTTGTGAAGAATGATACCAATACAAAATGTACGGAAAGTTATTGAATTATAGGGGGTCATTAGGGGTCATGGAAAAGGAGAAAGTGAGAGTAAAGAAGAAGGTCAATCTGCCTAAAGTACTGTATATACATATGTAAATACTGGTGTTAAAATCCCATTTGGACATATATTTGTAAATAAAAATGAAAATTATCTACTTCATAATAGCATATATTAACCTTCAATATATTAACATATTCAGGTATTTATGTGGAAATTTCACTAATTGAAGGAACTCCACTGTGTATTGTATAAAATGCACACAATGATCATCAGATAAATTTTGCTTCAACTCCATTTTTTATTTTATTTATTTGGAGTGCTGAGGATCAAGTCTTAGGAAGTGCCCTACCCTGGAGTCTCACCACTAGGTCATCAAATTTCCCTGCTAATGTTCACTACATAGGTAAACATGTTTTCTCACAAAGCAGCAGCATGATAACTAATAAAATATTTATTAATCCATGGCATTTGCTAGATCTTGTAAAAATATGAGGTACTCTGTCTCTTCATATTATATAGTCATTTAATAATAGCAATATACTTTATCAGTGTTCCAAATGTATTTTTCATTCTTCTCTGTATATGCATTTGTGATCTGAATATAACCAAACAACAAGCAATATTCAAAATATAATTTCAAGAGAGTCATATAACTATAGGTGAATGAATGTTTTTGTCCTTTTAGGCTGCTATAACAACATTACCATGACTGGGTAATTTATAATGTTAAAGGTTCATTAAGTTCAGAGTTTGGGAGGATACAAGTTCAAGTTCAGATCATAGAATGTCCTTAGTTTCTTGTGACACTGTCCTGGGTGGAGGGGCAAATGTGCTTTGGTGGGCTATCCCATGGTGAGTTAGGAATCCAAGGAACTCCAACTTACGTCATACCCTGGCCATGCAAGGAGTATTGCAGGCTGCAGAATGAGGATGAATTTACCCCCAAAGACAACATTAATCTTGAAGGTCCTGTGCCCATGACCCAACATAAATTGTGGGGAATTCCAACTCTTGTGGAATACCTTCAAACTGGATCAGTGGACTGTCATGAAAATAAATGTACTCCATGTGTTTAGATCTATTCAACCAGGCACTAAGAACTTGTTTTGGCACTGAATTTCTAGATGAAGAAATTATCCACCAGATTTCAATGTAAGTAAGTGGCTACAAGGACAGTCAAGTGAATTACAAAGGCACAGGCAGACACCAGTAGGCAAGATGAGAGGAAATAACAGGAATTGAAAATGATAGACCAACAAAAGGAACAAAGGAAAGTCCTTCTTCAGCCTAAACTCAGACTTGCCTTAAACCCTGAGCAACCTGCATAATCCAGAGCAGAATACTTTGAGGAAACCCATAGCAACTTCACTGACCCATCCAGTTGCTGTAGTGAATGCCCAACCTATGTGAGTGAAGTGCTAGTCCCTGACAAACACCACCTTACAAAGGTGTACCAATTCTGAGGAAGTAAATGAGCACTGCAAACTGCAGAAGGAACCTGGAGCTATTCTTTAAACTAGGAAACCTAACCAGGAGAATTCCTTTTTATTCATATATTTTTATTGTAATTAATAGAAGGGTTACATTATATTCACCAGATAGAAGGTGCATTAATTCACATACATTGATCCCCCTTTTCTTGGTCCCCCTTTCCCTCCCCCCTAAACCCACCCCTCATCTTGTTTTCCCCCATTCCCTATCCAATTTCAAATAACCAAATACAAATATTTCCAATATATCAGATAACAAAATGAGATACTGTAACAATATGAGATAACCAAGGGACAGCACAAGAGATGAGAGATAACATAGTACATTAAGGACAATAATTCCTCATTATATGGCTTTTGTTTCTATATCCTAGAGGTCCTTTCATTTAGTGTCATTCTATATGGCCTTATGTATCTAGGTTTTGCTCTATTGCAAATCTCTATTATGAGAGCCCAAGGTTTGTACTGATTATGACAAATGAGGGAAACCATTGATCCTATGTTCCTTTGAGTCTGGCTTACTTAACTTAATAAGATTTTTTCTAAATCTTTCCATTTCCTGACAAATGGAGCGATGTCATTCTTTCTGACAACAGCATAGAATTCCATTGTGTACAAATAACACATCTTGTTGATCCACTCATCAACTGAGGAACATCTGGGTTGGTTCCATAACTTTGCTATGGTAAATAGTGCTGCAATGAACATAGTTGTGCTTGTGGATTTAGTATGTCCTTGTTTCTGGACAATTTAACCAAGAGAATTCTATACTGCATAGGGGATACTATTCAACTCATAGTCGAAAGAGATAATACTTTGAGTTCTTGATTGGAACGTACAAATAGCACAGAAGTTGCTCCACTCCTGCTACAGCCTTGCACCTGTAGCCACCTTGTGCATCCCAAAACCTAGGTATTCCTACTAGGCCTGCCACTGATTCCCATCAATCCCTCCTACCTGCTAATGGACAATACTTGCTCATCTCCACTAAACCCCTGTGCATGTCTCATCCTCCCCTACTTCTCCTGTCACTGACCCAAGACAACCACCAACTTCTATACCCAAGCTGCACCCAAAGCATAATCTTGAAAAATGGATAGTGAACATTCTTGAGTGCCACAGCCAAAACTGAGAAGGACAAAGTTGAGGAAACACAAACCAGACCAAACCAAATCAAAACCAAAACCCCACCTACTGCCTTAAGGGCCCAGGTTCCAGACACATGCTTTCTCAAAAAGAATGAAGAGCCTTTGATCATGAGCTTAGGCTCTGCGCCTGGTCTCTGTGCCTGAGCTCAAGGCTACCACCTTACTCCTGGGCCTAGGTATTGTCCCTGAGCTCTTCAGCTCAAGGCTACAACCTTATCCCTGGAACCACAGTGCCAGTTCCTGTTTTTTAGTGGTTAATTGGAGATAAGAGTCTCACAATCTTTAGTGCCTGGGCTGGCTTTGAACAGAGAGCCTTAGATCTCAGCCTCCTGAGTAGCTAGGATTACGGGGCAGGGGGGGAGGGGGGTGTCACTGAGCCTCTCTCTTTTTTTTTTTATTCAGTTGCTTGTTATGGGGCTTGAACTCAGCACCTGGGTGCTATCCCAGCATTTTTGTGTTCAAAGCTAGTACTATATCTCTTGAGCCACAGAGATTCTAATTTTCTGAGTAGTTTGTTGAAGATAAGAGTCTCATGGAGGGCCGGGAGTTTGGCAGTTTGGCGTAGTGGTAGAGTGCTTTCCTAGCATGCACGATTCCTTGGTACCACATACATAGAAAGAAGATTGAAGTGATGCTGAGGCTCAAGTGGTAGAGTTCTAGCCTTGAGAAAATCCAGGGACAGTGCTCAGACCCTGAGCTTAAGCCCATGACGAGCAAAAAAAAAAAAAAAGAAAAAAAAAAGAGTCTCATGGACTTTTCTGCTCTGGTTGGCTTCAAAGTATGACCCTCAAATCTCAGTCCCCTGGGTAGGCAGGATTACAGGAATGAACTCCTAGCACCTGGATTATTCATATTTTCTAATCTGTATCCACATGATATTATCATTCTTTATAATAATTATAGTGATTTTTTTCAAGTACTACTACTTATTATATTTACATTTCATATTTTTCTTCTTAGTTTCCTGTCTTTTTTGCCTTATTTCCCCTCTTTTCTCTTTTTAGACTTCATTTTTATGCTTAATGATTTTTATATGAGTCTCACAGACTTTTGTTCTTATGTTAGCATCAAACAGCCCTCTTCAGATCTCAGCCTTCCAAATAGCTAGGATTTCAGGTGTGAACTATCAATGCCCAGTGAGAAGTAAAAGACCTTTTTTTTTTTTTTTTTGGCTAGTGCTGGGCATGAGCTCAAGGCCTGAGCACTGTCTTTGGGCTTTCTCAAGGCTAGAGCTCTACCACTTGAGCCTCAGCACCACTTCGGCTTTTTTCTATATGTGGTACCGAGGAATCGAACCCAGGTCTTTATGCATGCCAGGCAAGCACTTTAACCACTCCCGGCCCCAGTGAAAGATCTTTTAAGTTAAGCATAAGCTAGAGAAATGCTTGCCCACCAAACCTGAACTGCAAAAGCTCCTTAGAGGATTCCTATACGTAAATGAGAAGTAATGATAGCTGCAAATTCATGAACCTAAGATAAATTTAATTTCAAGGAAGTAATAGTTGTACACCTGATATCAGGACACAATGTTCAATTTATCAAGTCAACATAATACTATGAGATATAAAGATGAAAGAACAGAAGAAACAAGAATGTAGTCAACCTGACAAGAAACAAATAGAATTATAGCCATCGATAAATAGCTCTCAATTCAATGCCCTTAAAGTCACCTATCAAAGGACAAAATGGGTGATTCAATTTAAAAACAAACTGGTGGCTGTCAGCAAGAGGCATCTCCCTGTCAAAATCACAAAATAGACTGGAAGTAGAGGATAGAAAAATCATATATTAGATAATGGGGATCTGAACTCAAAAGAAGGAGAAACTGTACTCACATTTGAAGAAGTGTACTTGAAACCAACATTGGTCACATAAAAAAGGGCTCTACATAATGGCAGAGCATTCCATCAAAAAGAGAAGGATGGCAAATATATGCCCTGTTGGACCTAAGGAGACAGTGGGTTCAGATGTAACAATAGTAGGTAGCTCTAATATTCCACTCACAACAATATATTATCAAAGGCAAAACAAAACACAACAGCAACACTCAAACACAAAACAAAGAAATTTCACTACAGAGCTGTGTGCCAGTGGATCATACTTGTAATCTTAGCTATTCCGGAGACTGATGCCTGAGTATCACTGTTTGGAGCCAGTGGGACACTTGTCTCCAGTTAATTAACACAAAGCCAGAAATGGAGCTATGACTCAAATGGTAGAGCACCAGCCTTGAACACAAAAGCTCAGGGACAGCATCGGTGCTCTAAGATGAAGCCTCAGTACCAGTGCAAAAGCAAACAAAAGCAACAAAATTCCTGAACCACAGAGCAAATTGAGGAATCATACATTAATAGAACATTCCATGAAGAGGAAGTAGAATATAAATTTTTGAAGGTGTCAGTGTTATTTTATCCAAAACAGATCATGCTTTTTTAAATCATAAAGCCAAGCCATAAATACAATAAGACTGAAATAACTCCTTCATGAGACCACAAGGGAATAAAATGAGACATCAACGACAATAAATACAAAAAAGGTTTCAAGCACATGTAAATCTTAACGCTTAAAATAAGAGAATTATCAGTAATTCACCATTAGAAATAGGTGCTTATTTCTTGTTTTGTTGTTGGATTAAGTTGAAATGTACAGAAAGAAAACCAGTATACTGTATTCTCTATTAAACTACTGTCGTCTAAGAGTGTTATCCATCCCTTCATGAGGTGATTTTTTTCCCTACTTGCTTACTTAGAAAAAATCATCAGAAAAAATACTGAAAGAATTTTAGTGCTGCATAAAGCACTGTTTAAACTTATGTTCCTCTAAAGAAACTATTACACAGTTTCCAGGTTAGAATCTCTGATGTTGAATCTCATATGCAGTGATTGTCATATTTTATATAATGATTTATTTTTATTGAACCCTTTCCCAACTGGCACACAATTTTACCCTCTGTGAATTCTAACTTTAATGAGTAAATGACAAATATCCAACAGGTTTAATGTTATTTCAGCTAAATCACCCATCTGGAGTTTTCTCATGACCAAAGAGTCTCCACATTATAAAATACTGAAAGAAAATTGAAAAAAAATTACAAAAATATTCATTATCCTTTAAGTTTTGAAAATGAATATTCAGTTGGATAGGAGAGTCCTACACAGAGAAAAGTAAATTAGAAGTAATTTATTGCCAGCTGTGGTAATATTTGCCTGTAATCCCAGCACTCAGGAGGCTGAGATAGAAACATTGAGTTCACGGCAAGCCTAGGCCACATAGTAAATGCTGGTTATACAAGCTCAATTCCCCAATTATGTCTTTACCTTGAGCGACCAATCACATAATAATTTGCATGTTGTTATCCAAACAAGATTTGTCCAGTTCCTCAGCTGTCTCCTCTCTGTGATCTGTCAGGAGATGAAAATACTGTACTAATCTCCATATTTTACCTGGTATTGACTTTTGGGCTTGTACCGTGCAATAAGAGCATAGTAT